>NW_027094294.1:0-133512 GCF_029207755.1 Chamaea fasciata | reverse complement strand
TTTTAAACTGTGTTTCCTCAAAGCTTCCCAATTGTGCTAAGCTTAGAATTCACCCCAAGGAAGACCTGAAAAATGCCTTGCCATTTCCTTTCCTCCTCCCTCAAGCTCCATCAGACTGGCAGAAGGCATTAGTACTGTTTCCAGAGCAGTTGGCCTCACTTGGACTGTTGGTCTGTAACGGCTGCAACAAAATACGCCCTCCTGGAAGCAGTTCAGCACTTACTGATCACTTCTTTGTTTTGGCACTTCCCAGCCAGGGCCTGCGGGGCCTCCTGCAGATGCAGGTCTTCGCTGACAAGGCTCCACTTGTGCAGCAGCAGCAGCAGGAGCAGGAGCAGCAGCAGCAGCAGCTCCCTGAAATTTTAGAAAATATTAGAAAAATACAGGCAAAAATCTCACCTCTGTCCTCCCCTAAGAACATCCCCAGGACATCATCCCAGTTTTTCCCAGCTAGGAGCTGCAAGGAATTCAGGCAGGGGAAATGACATCAGGGAACAGCTTTGTAAAGTCAAAGGCAGAAAGAGAAGATCCACCAGCAAAGGGCAGGAAAGGGGAAAGGTTTCTGAAAACATTTCTGCAGTCTAATTAATAATTATTTCCGCTTCCCCAGCGAGAAGAACACAAACTCACAGCCATTCAGGCCCGACAGTCCCCTGCAGCCAGAGCTCAGCACACATCCACAGAAGCAAGTCCAGCATCTGAAAGAAAAAAAAAAAAAAAAACAAAAACCAAACACAACAATCAAACCAGTAGGAAAAGGTGATTTCTTTGGCTTCAAAGTTATTTCAAGTTCTTAAAGCCCAAACACAGCTGCTAGGAGAAACAGAGTCAGGGCTCCTGGCAGACAGAGGGTGTTTTCCCCCCCAGGGGACTGCAGAGGAATTGTCTGGGACTTGGACTGTCCCTCGGGGTGACACCAGTTGCTGTGACTTCTATCATTCCATATGTTTGACTCCCAAAACTTCCCAGCCCAGGGGCTTGAGCTGACAGGGCAGCACAAAGATTGTTCTCTGTGTGGTGCCCAGATTTGGGGTTCACTGTCACCTTTGCTAGTTTAGATGAATTATACCCACGGCCCCGAATTCCCTGCTCAGTTCCCGCTGCAATAACCTCACAGTGCCTCACGGAGCACGGATATTCCCACGCAGAGCTGCTGCTTGAATGCCAGACGTGTCAGGAACCAGCAGAGCTTCCAAGGAAGCTCAGCAGGATGGGGACAGGATAGGTTTCTATTCCATAGATTTGGTTAATTATAACCCTCACCCCCTGGGGGTCACCTGTCAGATTTCCCTGGAATTCAGCCACCCCCCTGAGCTCGGGCTCCAGGTGATGTTTCAGAGCAGGAGAAGGCACTGGCCGGCCTGTGCTGAGGCAGCCCCCTGTGCCCTCGGGAGGACACAGCTCCCTGCAGGAGCTCAGCTCCTTTCCGAGCCCCAGCAGTGGCCTCTGCAAGTGCCTTTCCCTCAGGCAAGGGACGCCCATCCCTGCCTTCAGCACACCTCCAGTGGGACCCACCTGCAAAAGCTTTCCATCACTTCTGCACTCCGGCCGGCTCCCTGGAAAAGTCCAGACTTCATCCAAACGAAACTCCATCCCACTCAAACCTTTGATTTTGAGGCATCTCCGAGGGCCGTTGCTCTGGATTTAATTTCTGTGAGGGAGGAGCGCCTTGGCTTTAATGCTGCCGACGGGTGATGTCCTCAGGCTGAAAGGGAGGGGATTTGGGGTGGCCAGGACATCCCTGGCAACTGTGTGGGAGCTCCGGGAGGTGGGAATTGCTGTCTGAGCCCCTCTGCAGACAGCCCGAGCCGCCGTTCCCAGGCAATGCCAGCTGTTCCCCGGGGAGCTCTTGGGCTGTGGGTGCCTCTGTCTGGGCTGCAGCATCTCCCCGTGCCCGGCGGGAGCAGCCCCTGGCCGAGGAGCCGCGGCAGCCCCGGGGCCGTGTCCGTGCCAGCCCCGAGCCCGGCCCCGGGCCCTGCGTTTGGCCGCCGCTGCCACGGGCGGGGCCCCGCAGGCACAGCTCCTCCCTGCACATCATCCCAGGGCTGCTGGCCCCGCTGGGGCTGCCGGCCTCCTTCCTCCCTGCGCCTCCGGGCACCCGGGACACCTGCAGGAAACCCCGAGGGACACTGCAGGCGGCACGGGGGGGCACCGAGGCCTCCGGCCAGAAAAGCAGCCCCGGCCTCAGCAGCTGCCATCATTTTGGCCCGGCAACACTCACCTGCAGGAAACGCCCCTGTGCGGGTGGGACCGGCCCTGCCTCTCTGCAGAGCTTTGGCCGTGGAAGAAGGGAAGCCTCAGGACTTGTCCTGCTCCTTTCCGCCCGGAAAGAGACTTTGTGTGAGTACTTTTACGGCAGCTGCTGGGTAAATCCTGGAAAGGACAGGAAATCAGCGTCACTGGAAGAGCTTTGTGCTGTCGTGAGCTGCCAGCCACTTCTGCCCTCGAGCCATTCCAGGGGCTGGTGTGTGAAGCAGCTTTGGCAGAGAAGGCGGCACTGCACTTACCTTAGTGGGGGCCAAGCGTTGCCATCCTATGGAGGTCCATCCCCATAATGCAGAGATTGGTTCAGCTGCTTGGAGCAGAGTCCGGGTAATGCCAAGGTGCTGAGTTCGATTCTCAAACGGTCCGTCCGCTTGAGAGTCAGATTTTAGGATCCCTCTCAGCCTCAGTATATCCTGTGACCTGGAAATAAGAGGAAAATTCTCGGCTGAGTTTTAATAAAACAGCTTTTGCCATTGCTGGGTGTGAGCTGCACTCGGCGATTTTCGGCCGCGACGAGCCCCACGAGCCTTCCGCCCTTCCTTGCCGCCATCATGGTTGCGTCTGAGGCCACTTCCGGTTCCGCCGGCATCTTTTTTGCGGCTCGACATAGGCCCCGGCAGGTGTTTACACAGACGCCTGACTAAGTCCACGAATTTAAAAGCAAACGCGGCGCGGCTGAGCACACGGTCGGTGTCCCCACACCTGGAGACGCCGCGGAAAATTGCGCCCGGGCGGCGCCGTAGTCGGGGTTTTTGTGCAGGCATCTGGCTAAACGCCTATAGGGTCCTTATTTTTCCCGCCCTTTTGGCCGCCCTTTTTGGAAGGTCGGGCGCCTCGCGCCTGGGCGCCATTTTGTGAGGGGCGTCGCGTGACTTCCGCTTTTCCTTGCCGCTATCTTGGTTGCGGCTGAGGCCACTTCCGTCCCGGCCGCCATGTTCTTTGCGGCTCGGCATAGGCCTCCGCCAGGTGTTTACACAGACGCCTGACTAAATCCGCGAATCCGAACGCAAGCGCGGCGCGGCTGAGCACACGACCGGTGTCCCTACACCTGGAAACGCCGCGGAAAATTGCGCCCGGGCGGCGCCGTAGTCGGGGTTTTGTGCAGGCGTCTGGGTAAACGCCTATAGGGTCCTTATTTTTTCGCGCCCTTTTGGCCGCCCTTTTTGGAAGGTCGGGCGCCTCGCGTCTCGCCGCCATCTTGGTAGTGGAACCCACTAAAATGCCCCCTCGGCTCCTCCCACAAGCGCCTGACTGAATGGACTGCAGCCCGCGGCGCCGCTGCGCCCCCATCCCGTGTCCGCACACCCGCAAACGCCGCGGAAAATCGCGCCCGGACGGCTCCGGGGTCCGGGTGGCGCGCGCAGGCAGCCGGCTGCCACGCGCCCGGGCTCCTTGCCTTTTTCCCCTCCCTTTCGGCCCGAGCTGCGGGCGGGCGGGCGGCAGCGCCGCCCCCGAGCTCACAGTGCGGGGCTTCCACGCGCGTCGGGGACGGGCACGGGGGACAGCTGCACTACCGCTCTTTGCCCACAGGGGTGGCAGCATTGCCGCACGGCTCCGGCGGGACGGGCGGGGGGGGGACAGCTGCACTACCGCTGTATGCCCACAGGGTGGCAGCATTGCCTCACAGATCATGAGGGACGGGCACGGGGGACAGCTGCACTACCGCTGTATGCCCACGCGGTGGCAGCATTGCCGCACAGAGCAGGCGGGACGGGCGGGAGGGACAGCTGCACTACCGCTCTCTGCCCACAGGGTGGCAGCACTGCCGCGCGGCGGCGCGGAGCGGAGCCATAAACGAACGTGCCCAGGAATGCCCTGGCGAACAGCCTCCGGAATAAATGGCCCAAAAGACCCCCGAGCACACCTGCGAGAACCCTGCCAGCAACCAGACCGAAACAAAAAAGCCTTTCGTTCAGGCTCTATTTCAATATTTTTTATCTTTGTGATTCTGATATTTACATTCATCATTACAATTCATCTTTTATATTATGTACATTATACATCATGTATTATGTTTATTATACTATTATATTTATTATAGATATTAAATATAGAAAGTTATATATAAAATAATTTATTTATTATGTAATGTTATAAATAATAATACATTTCATTTAAATATGATTATGTACATTATAGATGTTTATATTATGTATATTAAATATATTTATAAAACGTGTAGTAAGTAATAATATATTGTGTATTTTTTATTGATATTATTTTTCATATCCTATACTTTTTGTTATTTTTCTTTTTCATTATTTTTTTAATTCGTTTGTTTATATTTTAAACGATATTTTACACTAGATGAATTCATGAACCTAACACATCAGAAACACAATTAATTTGAATTAAATGAGCCTGGTTTTCTAAGGGGTAAAGTTTTAATCTTTATTTAGATAATATGGGCATATTTTCTCTATCTGTATGGGGTTTTTTTGGTGGGTTGCGGGGGAGTTTATTTTGGGGGTTTTCTTTTTTGTTCGCTTTGTTTTGGATTTCTTTGCTAATAAACAAGCAGGGTCGGAGAGTTCAAAATAAAACGTCTACTTTGTTTTTATTGCTCCCTCTGAAATACGCCTCGACAGCCTGGACAGCAGGCTGCTGCTGGTAACACTGTGCACGGGTAGGAGGAGACCTGGTCGGGGCTGGGAAGGAAAAAACGGCACCACGGTGGTCACAGCTTTCTCCCTTCAGGAGTTTTATGGAGCAGAAAATACAGAGCTTTTGCCAACTGCGCTCTCTATGACATCCCGACGTCCAGCGGGCACCGAGGTCATTTCTCATCTTTCTTGCCAACAGCCAAACCCCCAGGCGCCCGGGGGAAGAAAGAGTATGGGGGAAAAAAAAAAAAGGAACAAAGAAAACATGAAAAAATAAACCAAAACTATAGAAAATAATAAATAAAATTAAAATACCAAAAGAAAAAAATTTCAAAGTAACAAAAAAGTGGAAAAAAAATTTAAACAAAAAATTAAAATAAAAAACGAAAAGTAGTTTTAACAAGTAAATAAATAGCTAAAGAAAAAAAATAAAAATTAAAAAACTGAAGAAAAAGTCTTTGAAAAACCACAAAACGCAACATGAAAAACCACAACAAAAGAGCACAAAAATACAAAAATAACAAAAAATAAAAGACAAAATTAAATAAACGCAGCTCTCACCTCCTGCCACTGCCTAAAAAAGCGCCATGGCTTTCCTCAATTATGCAGCAATAAGGGAAACAAACCAGTGCCCCCCAGAACAGAAGGTTTTCTAGACAATTCCCACTTCTGCTTGGAAACAAATTCTATTTTAGTGGGAAGCTCATTTTGGACAAACATCCAAATGTGCCAAGGTAGGAAAGAACCAGCCCCTTGTGTCCAAGGAACAGCAGCTAGGCCTGGATTCAGGTTTTAATGGCATTTATGTAATTAAAAATGCAGTAAATTGAACTTTACAAAGAGACGAATCGTGGCAAATAAATACTTCAAAGTTTTCTTGGGAAATCACAGAATTTTGTGGAGATGGTGCTGGACAATTGCTGATTTACCAACAGTAATTGGGTAAATTTCCTTAGAAATGTGCTCTACAAGGTACAAAAATTCCAATTAGGATGGAAAAATTGGAATAAATAAATATTCCCTTACTAAAATCAGAGAGAAAATCAGAGTTATTCCTTCAATTAAAAGGAAGGAATAACATCCAAATCCAAGCCTGCCTGGAAAACAAGCTCAGGAATTTCTAACATTGAAAACTTTTGCAAGAGTCATGAAGTTGGTGAAAGTTCATGGAATGATGATTTAAAATCTGCTTCCTCTGCACTGATTTAAAGGGAAGTGGGAATTCAACAGGTCCAGTTACTCCCATCCAACCTTGGACTGGGATAAGGCCTTCCAGTGGCTTCACTTCCTACTGGCTCTCTCCTTTTCGCCAACTACCTGCAAGAGGAAAAGCAACAGGAATAAAGTCTCAAACAGGATGGCCTTGGTCCAGGCAGACTGAGGTGCAGCTCCCAGGGAGGGAGGCCAGGCTGTGCCTCGGGGAGCTCCAGGAATCTGGGATTGCCCGTGGGATTCAAGGGCTGGAAAAGCACACCCACCTGCCAGGTTCAGTGCTGGGACAGAGCAAGGCCGGGGCTCGGGGGCAGCAGTTAGAGCTGGGACTGCAGGAGAACACCCCAAACCCGGGTTAAACATCCGGCACGACACGCAGCACGCTCCGGGAGAAACTCGGGCGGGAGAAGCCCCGGGATGCTCCACGTTCCTTGCCCTTGGCAGCTGTGCCAGGGCCTCCCTCAGAATGCTGACCTCACCGTGCAGCTCCTACAAAACAGGAGAACTTATGGGAATCGCCCAGAATCCCTGGACTTCCAGTTATTAAGAACCACAGCTGCAGCGAAAGGTGTACAAACGCTACTGCAAACCAGCAGGGCTGAGGAGACGCAGGGATTTATTCCCGAGGGGACACAAGGATCCCTCAGCCAGCCAGGATTTCTCCCAGGCTCTTCCCACTGCTCTCTAAGGACACAAACAGCAGTTTTTCCCTCGAGTTCCCCTTTCCATCAATGCCAAGACTCGTGTTCTCCTCCAACCCCAGGTTCAGGAAGGAAAGTAGGAATATTATCACTGCACAGACTGTCCAGGAGGGTGTGACTGAGGCAGCAGCACCAGCTCCCACTCCACTGCTGCTCTGGATTCCTGAGCAGCTCCTTTCCATCCTGCCCTTCCCAGCACCATTCCCTGGGTGCCATGTCCACAGACACCTTCTCCATGCCGCTTAAAACCCACAGACACCAACAGAAAGGAGATCAAAAATCAATTCACATGTTGCTAGTCAGAGAGAATGGGAGAGGCCTAAAAATCTGCATTTATTTTAGAACACTAGAGCAATTTCTTCATGATCCTGACTATCAGTGATGGGCAGATAAACACCTTCTTTAACTTACTACCTGCAAAAACATCAAGTTTCAAGTTTAGTAAAGATAAAATTTTGCTGCAAAAATAAAAGAGGTGGGATGTTGGTGTTAGTGCTTTAACCTTCGGACATTAGCGGGTATTTGTAAAACAAATTCATTATTGAAGCAGCTAACTTGAAAATAAGGGGTTTTTACAATAAAGTTGACCAAAAAAGAGTCTCAAAATTAAGATATAGGCTGCACAAATATTTAAGAAAAAAAAAGTTGTCTTTCGTGCGTATAACCTGCCAGTCTCTCATGTTTTCAGTCCTTACCATTTATTTTTACCAAGGTGATGATTAAAACCTTGTCAAAAGCTCAAAAAAAAAAATTCCAGGACAAGGCAGGTGTTTTCCCAAGTACCCTCAGTGTGGAGCTGTGTCAGCCACAAGTGTTTGCTCCCTCAGCCCAGCCCGGAGCAGGCTCCAGCTGCTGCCCAGGGGGGTTACCAAGGGACTCACCTGTTTGAAGCTGTAAACGCAGGTGGCCTGCACTGGAGTGCCAATAAATGTGAAATGTGTGACTCTCACCTTGAATAGCGATCGATCTTCTCAGGGGAGCCCCTCACCCAGGATGGGGGGCTCTGCCACACATTTCATCTCTCCGCATCTGAAACAAAGTCAGGACAACAGTCAGAGTGCTGCAGGATACCTTGACAGCTCCACACATCTTGTGGCAATCTAGGAATACCCTCTACAGTCTAACCACACCCCACATCACAAATTTCAAGCCCCCAGGACTATTACCCTCGTACCCCTACACCCAGACTGAGCAGCAAGGCAGAGCAGCTCCCGGCCAAACACACACCAACACCCGTGACACAGCACAGGACAAACGAGGGGACGCAACAGGGACAGAAAACTCTGGGCAAGAAGAATGACCCTGAGGGTCCAGAGAACTCGGAATGAGATGACCGAGGTAAGATGGAAGGTGAGCTGGCCAGGCTCAGAGAACCCTGCAGGAACAAGATGCCATCGGGATGACTTATCCCAAGAAACGCAGAGATGGATGCCCGAGAATCCTACGGTCAGAATCCTCCACCTGTCTTTGCATTCTCACAAGACCTAACCCGCCGGAATGGATCAGGGCGGTGCACGGCTGTCAGTACAGCTCAGAACAAGACCTGAAAAGGCATCGGACCGGATGCTTGTGAAGAGAGATGGATTCTGATGAGTGTCCGAGCAGCTGAGACAAAGGCACCTGGCTGAGGAGCACAGAGATCAGAAATGCTAAGACTGATGCCAGGGGTTTGGACAGGCCCCTGAAAGGACTAAAGGAAAAGACAAGACACCAAACAGACAGAGTGCACAACAGACAAGTGACACAACACACACCAGGACTGCTCTGCCCTGCACACCTCAGCACTGACATGAAAAATGAGACTTTCCCTTCATGTAGCCTAAGGGGTCACATCTGGGACATCCCCAGCTCCAAACCAGACTCGAAAAATCCCTCCCAGTGATCCCTGCCCTGGTACCCCACTTTCATCCCCTCCCTAGTTCCGAGCCCTCCACTTATCTCTCAGATGTCTGGGGAGGTGAATCCACGCTGGGCCCCAAAGAAGGCCGCCTATGCCTCTGGGAAATTCCTCCTGTCACTGGGCTGCTGTCTCCTAGTCAGCTACAATAAAGAAAACCAAATATCAAAGCATAATCTTAGCTGCACATCAGCCAAAACCCAGCAGCTCTGCTACTCACCGTCTCTTAAGCAGGACCGGGCCCTCGGGCCCCGTGCGTGCGTCAGCTGAGCTCGGAGGCCGACGCTCGCAGCGCCAAAGCCTTAGAGGCATTACTGGCACCGAGCCCACCCACCGTGGCCTCCATTAGGGCTGTGAGCATCCCCGGTTAGAGCAGGACAGGAACGCAGGGTGGACATCCCCGGTGAACCTCAACCCTGTGGACTCTGCCCCACCACTGTCACTTCCTGCCTGGCCCTAGCTTAGGGCTACTGCCTGCACCTCTCAGGACTTCTGGCCTTGTCTTGCGTTAGGATTGCTGCCGGCACCTGCTCTCAGGGAAACGGTGTTGGCAGCAGCGCTGTGAGGGCCGGGATGCCTGTACTCTGACTTGTATCCTAGGCTGTACCCCTGATTTTCACTGTGTGTTCTCTAGTCCTTGAGTCCTTTACCTCAGCCTCTGTGTGTATCACTGTAACCTCCCCCCTTCTGAACCCTGCTTCTTCAGAGCCCTAGACCTTGCAGCCGGGGACGCTCTGCACCGTTAGGGTCCCAAGAGCTGTCCCGCACGCAGGACAGGTACATCCACAGTTGTTCCCTGCCTACCCTAAGAAACGTGGCCCTGAGACAGGGCAGAGGCTGACAGAGCCGAACTCTTTGCGGTGGCAAAAGGCACGAAGCCTTACCAACCGCCGCCTCGAGAGGGAATCAGGAGCACTTCCACCGGCTGCGGAGAGACAGGGAATCCCAGGGTGGGTGGGGCGGGAAACCCCCGTTATCCCCAGCCCTGTTGGATCCTGCTCCCCACTATCGCTTCCTGCCTGGCCCTAGCCTGACTGTGTCTGCACAGGTCAGAGCTTCTGGTGTGTTCCTGCACTAGGGCTGCTGCCTGCACCTGCTCTCAGGGGAAGTGTGCTGGTAGCAGTGCTGTGAGGGCCGCTACACCTGTACTCTGACTTGTATCCTAGCCTGTTCCCCTGAGTTTCACAGTGTGTCCTCTAGTCCTCGAGTCCTTTACCTCAGCCTCTGTGTGTGTGGCTACACCTCCCCCCTTCTAAACCCAACTTCTTTAGAGCCCTACACCTCGCAGCCAGGCCTTCTGGCATTGTCCTGCATAAGGGCTCCTGCCTGTACCTGCACTCAGGGAAACGGGCATGTCTTTAGGGCTACTCCTTCGGGTCTGGGGTAGGGGTGGGGTCGGGCTGGTACACCTGTACTCTCAATTGGCACATCTTGGACATCCCTATCTCCACACCTGACTCAAAAACCCCTCCTGACAAGTCCTGACCCAGCACTCCACTTTCATCCCCTCTGTGGCTCTGAACCCTCCACTTATCTCTTGGACGTCTGGGGATGAGAATCCACGCCGGGTGCCACAGAATGCCGCCTCGCTCTCTGGGAATTTCCTGCTGTCACCGGGCTGCTGTCTCTTATTCAGCTACAAGAAATAAAACAAACATCGATGTATGATCTCAGCAGATCTGTTGGCCAATCGGTCAGGGTGTAAGACAAGTAGACCACCTAAAACACACAAACAATAACATATGCTGAAGAGTTACATCAGAAACACCAGCACACTTAACTGCATAAATATATAAATTTTCAAACAGACAACCCCAAAAAAATTCCAGCAAAAAAAGCCAACTCTTATCACCCCTAGTCAAACTACTGAATATAATAAAAACAACACCATGTCCAAACCCCTTAATAATACTCCAGAACATATACTCAGAGCCCCCCCAAAGTTAAAGACTTCCCCCTAGCCAAATAAAAAGGAAAAAGCCCATGTCTTGCGACCCATATTAATTCATTAACTTAAAACTTTAAAAATAAACGTTAAAGTTTAAACCTTTAGACAACACTAGCACACCATAGACGCCAATCCCATCACTACATGCCAAACCGAAACTTATTTCAACCTTTTGTGCTGCTGCTGCTGCTCGGCACAAAGGTTTGTCCCTCAGCACCTCCTGAAGTAATGTTCCACGCCCAAGGCCTCCCCCAGCCCCTGTGAGATGAACTCACCATCCTTCCATGAGCCTCACCTGGGAGCCCAGCATAAACCCCTCTCCTCCCGCAGCTCCGTGCCAAACTCAGCTCGGGCTCCCCTCTTAAAGCAGTGCTGGCAGGACCCGCCCCCTCGTTATCCTTTACAGCTTCCACCTGTCCCCTCATCAGTGTGACAGCTCTCACCTGGGGCTGCTCTGTCCCCTCAATCATCCTGTGACAGCTCTCACCTGCAGCTGCTGCCAGTCCCTGCTGCTCATTTCCTGGACATTGCACTGTGTGCACTGACACGCTGGGGCACCGGGCTTTCCTTGCTGTGAATAAGGATCCCTCTGCTCCTGCACGTGCCCAAGGCTGAAACTGGGATTCCACCTCCTAAATTCCGTTTGTGTGAGGTTCACAATTCCTAAGGAAATTTCCCAGCAATCGTTACCCTTCATTTACATTTTCTCCTTTGGAATCATCACTACCTTGTCTTTCTGTGCAAGGGTTCCAAACGTTCATTGGGAGTTCAGTAGCCGGGTTGGCTTGTTTATAACTTAGCTGACAATCCCAGGCTAAATCCAAACACCCAGAGATACAGGGAAATATGGAGACAGTTTATAAATACTGCCCACCTCTGACCCTGAATTCTTCATCGCACATCCTCGGAGCAGATTTACTCCATCCTTTCATCCCAGCAGCACCCCTCCAGCACAACTCTCACTTCTCACACATGTTTCTTCCCACAAACCAAACAGAAATCTACTACAGGGCGAGGCGGGGAGGGGCGAGGCCGGTCTCGGGGCAGAGCCCCCGGGCCCTCAGGGCGGGCCGGGGGGACCGGAGCAGAGCCCGGGCCGGGTTGGAGCCGGAGCCGGTCTGAGGGCGGAGGCCCCGGGCCCTCAGCGCGGGCCGGGGGGCGGGGGCGGTTCCCGGGGCCCGCTGTCCAATCAGCACTGCCGATGCCTCAGCGAGCCCGCCAATCGCGGGGATTCAAAAGGGTGGCGGAAGTAGCTGCTGCTCTATGGGCTCGGTGAGGAACGCCCCGGTGGGGTCCCGGCGCCGTGCACTTGGGACCCGCCCCGCGCCCCTGAAGCCGCGCCCCCGGTACTGCCCGGCCCCGGCTGCCTCCGGGCCCCGCCTCACAGAGCCCCGGCTCCGCCCCGAGCCCGCCCCGGCTCCGCCCCGAGCCCGCCCCGGCGCCCCGCGCTGCCCGGGATGGGGGCGGGACCATCGCCCGCGGCCCCGCCCCGCCCCTCACAGCTGAGCCGAGCCGAGGTTGCTCGCGGCCCTGCGCGGAGCCAGGCGGGGCCGGAAATGGGACCGGCCGTTCTGGTTCGGGTCCTGTCAGTGTCGGCTGCGGCTCCCGAGCGGTGCGGCCTCCCCCGGCGGGCGGGCTATGGGTCTCGGGGCCGGAGGACCAGGGGGGCGTTGCGATCGGGATCGGGACCGGGATCGCTGCGGGCGGCAGGAGCCGCTCCTGCTCCGCCTGCAGCCGGAGCTGCGCTGGGGTCCTGGCGGGGCTCTGGGCACGGGAGGACGGCGGCGGCGATTTCCTCTGATAACCTCTGATATCGGCCCCCCCACAGCATCATTGATCCCCACCCGAGTGTCACTGACCCCCCCCAATGTCATTGATGCCCCCCCAATATTCCACTGATCTTCCCTCAGCGTCGCTGACCCCCCCAAAATTCCAGTGATCCCCCCCACTTGATCCCGCCCTTTTTCTCCCCTCACGTTTCCCGCCCTTTTTCTCCCCTCACGTTTCCCGCCCTTTTTCGTGGGGAACGATCCCTGAGGGGGCCTGTGGAGGGATTCTGGAGGTCCGAGGGGTGAATTTGGGGTTTGGAGGGAGGTTTTGGGGGGTCCCAGGGATGGATTTTGGGGTTTTTGGGGGTCCAAGGGATGGATTCGAGGGTCCCGGGGTAGATCTGGGGTCCTGGGGAGGTTTTGGGGGGTCCCAGGGGTGGATTTGGGGTTCATGGGTTTTATGGCGCCTCAGGGGTGAATTTGGGGTCCGGGGAGAGGTTTTGGGGGTTTTTCGGGGTCCCAGGGGTGAATTTGGGGTCCGGGGAGGGGTTTTTGGGGGTCCCTCACCTGCAGGGCGTCGCGGGGGTGGCAGGGGGAGGGGGCAGCGGGGGGGGCCCAGCGCCCACCCCCCCTTGGGCTTCAGGAGGGCGTCGATGAGACCGAAACAGCTCGAGGGGGGGGTCAAAAACGGGGGGGGTCACGGGCTGGAACCCCCCAGTGCCCCCCAAACCACCCCCAGGGCCCCCCCCGACCTCCAGGAGCCCCCAAAACCCTCCTCAGGTTCCTTTGATGCCTCAAATGGGCCGCCCAAACCTCCCGAAGATCCCCCAAAAACACCCAAAGCAGCCCCCAGGACTCCCCCCAGACCCCCCACAACCCCCCAAACCCCTCCAGGACAACTCGGGACCCCCAGGACCCCCCAAATCCGCTCCCCCGTCCCCCTGAGGCCTCGTTTGACCCGCTCCACGTTGCGGACAGGCAGCAGCTGATCAAGCCACAAGCACCAACACCTGCGGGACTGGGATGGACTGGGAGCACTGGGAGGGTGATCAGAGAGAACTGGGATGGACGGGGAGTGGACTGGGATGAACTGGCAGGTGTGTGGGGGTCCGTGGTGGGCACACGGTGCCTAACTGGTCTATACTGGGATGGGTCGGATGGCCCCAGGGGAGGGGGTGTGGCCACACTGGTCCAGACTGGGAGGGGTGTCACCGTGGCGCCGGAGGCGGAGTCGAGGATTCGGGCGAGGCAGGGACACCTAGGGGACAGCCAGGGCACCCCCAGGGACACCTAGGGGACACCAGGGCACCCCTGCGTACACCTAGGGGACAGCGAGGGTACCCCTGGGTACACCTAAGGGACAGCGAGGGCACTTTTGGGGACAGCCAGGGCCCCCCCAGGGACAGCCAGGGCACCCCCAGGGACACCTAGGGGACAGCCAGGGCACTCCCAGGGACACCTAGGGGACAGCCAGGGCACCCCCAGGGACGCCTAGGGGACAGCCAGGGCACCCCTAGGGACGCCTAGGGGACAGTCAGGGCACCCCAGGGACAGCCAGGGCACTCCCAGGGACAGCCAGGGCACCCCCAGGGACACCTAGGGGACAGCCAGGGAACCCCCAGAAACACCTAGGGGACAGCCAGGGCATCCTCAGGGACACCTAAGGGATAGCCAGGGCACCCCCTGGGACACCTAGGGGACAGCGAGGGTACCCCTGGGTACACCTAGGGGACAGCGAGGGCACTTTTGGGGACAGCCAGGGCCACCCCAGGGACAGCCAGGGCACTCCCAGGGACACCTAGGGGACACCAGGGCACCCCTGGGTACACCTAGGGGACAGCGAGGGTACCCCTGGGTACACCTATGGGACAGCGAGGGCACTTTTGGGGACAGCCAGGGCCCCCCCAGGGACAGCCAGGGCACCCCCAGGGACACCTAGGGGACAGCCAGGGCACCCCCAGGGACACCTAGGGGACAGCCAGGGAACCCCCAGGGACACCTAAGGGACAGCCAGGGCACCCCCAGGGACGCTTAGGGGACAGTCAGGGCACCCCAAGGACAGCCAGGGAACCCCCAGGGACACCTAGGGCCCCCCAGGGACACCTAGGGGACAGCCAGGGAACCTCCAGGGACACCTAAAGGACAGCCAAGGCACTCCCAGGGACACCTAGGGGACAGCTAGGGAACCCCCAGGGACACCTAAGGGACAGCCAGGGCACCCCAGGGAGAGCCAGGGCCCCCACAGGGACACCTAGGGGACAGCCAGGGAACCCCCAGGGACACCTAAGGGACAGCCAGGGCATCCTCAGGGACACCTAAGGGAGAGCCAGGGCACCCCAGGGACAGCCAGGGAACCCCAGGGACACCTAGGGGACAGCCAGGGCATCCTCAGGGACACCTAAGGGAGAGCCAGGGCACCCCCAGGGACACCTAGGGGACAGCAAGGGCACCCCAGGGACAGCCACGGGACAGCCAGGGCGACCCCAGGGTCAGCCAGGGCACCCCCAGAGACACCTAGGGGACAGCCAGGGAACCTCCAGGGACACCTAAAGGACAGCCAAGGCACTCCCAGGGACACATAGGGGACAGCCAGGGCACCCCCAGGGACACCTAGGGGACAGCCAGGGAACCCCCAGGGACACCTAGGGGACAGCAAGGGCACCCCTGGGGACACCTAGGGGACAGGGAGGGCACTTTCGGGGACAGCCAGGACACCCCCAGGGACAGCCAGGGGACAGCTGGGGCCCCCCCAGGGACACATACGGGACAGCCAGGGCCCCCCCAGGAACAGCCAGGGGACCCCCAGGGACACTTAGGGGACAGCCAGGGCCCCCAAGGGACACCTAGGGGACAGCCAGGGCACCCCCAGGGGTTGAAGGGGCCCCCCCGCTCCAAACCCAGCACGGCCGCCTGCGTTGCGGCCCCCCCAAAAACCCATGGCCGCCCCCCGAGCTGATATCGACCCCCCCACAGCATCATTGATCCCCACCCGAGTGTCACTGACCCCCCCCAATGTCATTGATGCCCCCCCCAGTATTCCATTGATCTTCCCTCACCGTCGCTGACGCCCCCCAAAATTCCATTGATCCCTCCCACTTGATCCCGCCCTTTTTCTCCCCTCACGTTTCCCGCCCTTTTTCGTGGGGAACGACCCCTGAGGGGGCCTGTGGAGGGATTCTGGAGGTCCGAGGGGTGAATTTGGGGTTTGGAGGGAGGTTTTGGGGGGTCCCAGGGATGGATTTTGGGGTTTTTGGGGGTCCAAGGGATGGATTCGAGGGTCCCGGGGTGGATCTGGGGTCCTGGGGAGGTTTTGGGGGGTCCCAGGGGTGGATTTGGGGTTCATGGGGAGGGGTTTAGGGGTTTTATGGCGCCTCAGGGGTGAATTTGGGGTCCGGGGAGAGGTTTGGGGGGTTTTTTGGGGTCCCAGGGGTGAATCTGGGGTCTGGGGAGGGGTTTTTGGGGGTCCCTCACCTGCAGGGCGTCGCGGGGGTGGCAGGGGGAGGGGGCAGCGGGGGGGGCCCAGCGCCCACCCCCCCTTGGGCTTCAGGAGGGCGTCGATGAGACCGAAACAGCTCGGGGGGGGGGGTCAAAAACGGGGGGGGGTCACGGGCTGGAACCCCCCAGTGCCCCCCAAACCACCCCCAGGGCCCCCCCCGACCTCCAGGAGCGCCCAAAACCCTCCTCAGGTTCCTTTGATGCCTCAAATGGGCCGCCCAAACCTCCCGAAGATCCCCCAAAAACACCCAAAGCAGCCCCCAGGACTCCCCCCAGACCCCCCACAACCCCCCAAACCCCTCCAGGACAACTCGGGACCCCCAGGACCCCCCAAATCCGCTCCCCCGTCCCCCTGAGGCCTCGTTTGACCCGCTCCACGTTGCGGACAGGCACCAGCTGATCAAGCCACAAGCACCAACACCTGCGGGACTGGGATGGACTGGGAGCACTGGGAGGGTGATCAGAGAGAACTGGGATGGACGGGGAGTGGACTGGGACGAACTGGCAGGCGTGTGGGGGTCCGTGGTGGGCACACGGTGCCTAACTGGTCTATACTGGGATGGGTCTAATGGCCCCAGGGGAGGGGGTGTGGCCACACTGGTCCAGACTGGGAGGGGTGTCACCATGGCGCCGGAGGCGGAGTCGAGGATTCGGGCGAGGCAGGGACACCTAGGGGACAGCCAGGGCACCCCCAGGGACACCTAGGGGACAGCCAGGGCACCCCAGGGACAGCCAGGGCACCCCCAGGGACAGCCACGGGACAGCCAGGGAACCCCCAGAAACACCTAGGGGACAGCCAGGGCATCCTCAGGGACACCTAGGGGACAGCCAGGGCACTCCCAGGGACACCTAGGGGACACCAGGGCACCCCTGGGTACACCTAGGGGACAGCGAGGGTACCCCTGGGTACACCTAGGGGACAGCGAGGGCACTTTTGGGGACAGCCAGGGCACCCCCAGGGACACCTAGGGGACAGCCAGGGCACCCCCAGGGACACCTAGGGGACAGCCAGGGAACCCCCAGGGACACCTAAGGGACAGCCAGGGCACCCCCAGGGACGCTTAGGGGACAGTCAGGGCACCCCAAGGACAGCCAGGGAACCCCCAGGGACACCTAGGGGACAGCCAGGGAACCTCCAGGGACAGCCACGGGACAGCCAAGGCACCCCCAGGGACACCTTCGGTACAGCCAAGGCACCCCAGGGACACATAGGGGACAGCCAGGGCACCCCCAGGGACACCTAGGGGACAGCCCGGGGACCCCAAGGTGCACCTAGGGGACGGCAAGGGCACCCCAAGGGACAGCCGGGGCACCCCAAGGGACAGCTAGGGGACAGCCAGGGCACCCCTGGGGACACCTAGGGGACAGGGAGGGCACTTTCGGGGACAGCCAGGGCACCCCAGGGACAGTCAGGGCACCCCCAGGGACACCCAGGGCCCCCAGGGACACCTAGGGGACAGCCAGGGCACTCCCAGGGACACCTAGGGTCAGCCAGGGCACCCCCAGGGACACCTAAGGGACAGCCAGGGCACCCCCAGGGACGCTTAGGGGACAGCCAGGGCACCCCAGGGACAGCCAGGGAACCCCCAGGGACACCTAGGGGACAGCCAGGGCACCCCCAGGGACACCTAGGGGACAGCCAGGGAACCCCCAGGGACACCTAGGGGACAGCCAGGGCACCCCAGGGACAGTCAGGGCACCCCAAGAGACACCCAGGGCACCCCAGGGACACCTAAGGGACAGCCAGGGCACCCCAGGGACAGCCAGGGAACCCCCAGGGACACCTAGGGGACAGACAGGGCACCCCAGGGACACCTAAGGGACAGCCAGGGCACCCCAGGGAGAGCCAGGGCACCCCCAGGGACGCCTAGGGGACAGTCAGGGCACCCCAGGGACAGCCAGGGAACGCCCAGGGACACCTAGGGGACAGACAGGGCACCCCAGGGACACCTAAGGGACAGCCAGGGCACCCCCAGGGACGCCTAGGGGACAGCCAGGGAACCCCAGGGACAGCCAGGGCACCCCCAGGGACAGCCACGGGACAGCCAGGGAACCCCCAGAAACACCTAGGGGACAGCCAGGGCATCCTCAGGGACACCTAAGGGACAGCCAGGGCACCCCCAGGGACACCTAGGGGACAGCCAGGGCACCCCCAGGGACACCTAGGGGACAGCCAGGGAACCCCCAGGGACACCTAGGGGACAGCCAGGGCACCCCCAGGGACGCCTAGGGGACAGTCAGGGCACCCCAGGGACAGCCAGGGAACCCCCAGGGACACCTAGGGGACAGTCAGGGCACCCCAGGGACAGTCAGGGCACCCCCAGGGACACCTAGAGGACAGCCATGGAACTCCCAGGGACACCTAGGGGACAGCCAGGGAACCCCCAGGCACACCTAAGGGACAGCCAGGGCACCCCAGGGAGAGCCAGGGCACTCCCACGGACACCTAGGGGACAGCCAGGGCACCCCAGGGACACATAGGGGACAGCCCGGGGACCCCAAAGTGCACCCAGGGGACGGCAAGGGCACCGCAGAGACAGCCAGGGCACCCAGAGCTCCAAGGGCTATCCAAGGGATGCTCAAAACCCTTACCAACGATTGGCTTCAATAAAGCAACTCACACAAAGTCACCAACATCACGCGGACACAGCACCATTCTTTTGTTGGTCTGTAACGGCTGCAACAAAATACGCCCTCCTGGAAGCAGTTCAGCACTTACTGATCACTTCTTTGTTTTGGCACTTCCCAGCCAGGGCCTGCGGGGCCTCCTGCAGATGCAGGTCTTCGCTGACAAGGCTCCACTTGTGCAGCAGCAGCAGCAGCTCCCTGAAATTTTAGAAAATATTAGAAAAATACAGGCAAAAATCTCACCTCTGTCCTCCCCTAAGAACATCCCCAGGACATCATCCCAGTTTTTCCCAGCTAGGAGCTGCAAGGAATTCAGGCAGGGGAAATGACATCAGGGAACAGCTTTGTAAAGTCAAAGGCAGAAAGAGAAGATCCACCAGCAAAGGGCAGGAAAGGGGAAAGGTTTCTGAAAACATTTCTGCAGTCTAATTAATAATTATTTCCGCTTCCCCAGCGAGAAGAACACAGACTCACAGCCATTCAGGCCTGACAGTCCCCTGCAGCCAGAGCTCAGCACACATCCACAGAAGCAAGTCCAGCATCTGAAAGAAAAAAAAAAAAAAAAAACAAAAACCAAACACAACAATCAAACCAGTAGGAAAAGGTGATTTCTTTGGCTTCAAAGTTATTTCAAGTTCTTAAAGCCCAACACAGCTGCTAGGAGAAACAGAGTCAGGGCTCCTGGCAGACAGAGGGTGTTTTCCCCCCGAGGGGATTGCAGAGGAATTGTCTGGGACTTGGACTGTCCCTCGGGGTGACACCAGTTGCTGTGACTTCTATCATTCCATATGTTTGACTCCCAAAACTTCCCAGCCCAGGGGCTTGAGCTGACAGGGCAGCACAAAGATTGTTCTCTGTGTGGTGCCCAGATTTGGGGTTCACTGTCACCTTTGCTAGTTTAGATGAATTATACCCACGGCCCCGAATTCCCTGCTCAGTTCCCGCTGCAATAACCTCACAGTGCCTCACGGAGCACGGATATTCCCACGCAGAGCTGCTGCTTGAATGCCAGACGTGTCAGGAACCAGCAGAGCTTCCAAGGAAGCTCAGCAGGATGGGGACAGGATAGGTTTCTATTCCATAGATTTGGTTAATTATAACCCTCACCCCCTGGGGGTCACCTGTCAGATTTCCCTGGAATTCAGCCACCCCCCTGAGCTCGGGCTCCAGGTGATGTTTCAGAGCAGGAGAAGGCACTGGCCGGCCTGTGCTGAGGCAGCCCCTGTGCCCTCGGGAGGACACAGCTCCCTGCAGGAGCTCAGCTCCTTTCCGAGCCCCAGCAGTGGCCTCTGCAAGTGCCTTTCCCTCAGGCAAGGGACGCCCATCCCTGCCTTCAGCACACCTCCAGTGGGACCCACCTGCAAAAGCTTTCCATCACTTCTGCACTCCGGCCGGCTCCCTGGAAAAGTCCAGACTTCATCCAAACGAAACTCCATCCCACTCAAACCTTTGATTTTGAGGCATCTCCGAGGGCCGTTGCTCTGGATTTAATTTCTGTGAGGGAGGAGCGCCTTGGCTTTAATGCTGCCGACGGGTGATGTCCTCAGGCTGAAAGGGAGGGGATTTGGGGTGGCCAGGACATCCCTGGCAACTGTGTGGGAGCTCCGGGAGGTGGGAATTGCTGTCTGAGCCCCTCTGCAGACAGCCCGAGCCGCCGTTCCCAGGCAATGCCAGCTGTTCCCCGGGGAGCTCTTGGGCTGTGGGTGCCTCTGTCTGGGCTGCAGCATCTCCCCGTGCCCGGCGGGAGCAGCCCCTGGCCGAGGAGCCGCGGCAGCCCCGGGGCCGTGTCCGTGCCAGCCCCGAGCCCGGCCCCGGGCCCTGCGTTTGGCCGCCGCTGCCACGGGCGGGGCCCCGCAGGCACAGCTCCTCCCTGCACATCATCCCAGGGCTGCTGGCCCCGCTGGGGCTGCCGGCCTCCTTCCTCCCTGCGCCTCCGGGCACCCGGGACACCTGCAGGAAACCCCGAGGGACACTGCAGGCGGCACGGGGGGGGCACCGAGGCCTCCGGCCAGAAAAGCAGCCCCGGCCTCAGCAGCTGCCATCATTTTGGCCCGGCAACACTCACCTGCAGGAAACGCCCCTGTGCGGGTGGGACCGGCCCTGCCTCTCTGCAGAGCTTTGGCCGTGGAAGAAGGGAAGCCTCAGGACTTGTCCTGCTCCTTTCCGCCCGGAAAGAGACTTTGTGTGAGTACTTTTACGGCAGCTGCTGGGTAAATCCTGGAAAGGACAGGAAATCAGCGTCACTGGAAGAGCTTTGTGCTGTCGTGAGCTGCCAGCCACTTCTGCCCTCGAGCCATTCCAGGGGCTGGTGTGTGAAGCAGCTTTGGCAGAGAAGGCGGCACTGCACTTACCTTAGTGGGGCCAAGCGTTGCCATCCTATGGAGGTCCATCCCCATAATGCAGAGATTGGTTCAGCTGCTTGGAGCAGAGTCCGGGTAATGCCAAGGTGCTGAGTTCGATTCTCAAACGGTCCGTCCGCTTGAGAGTCAGATTTTAGGATCCCTCTCAGCCTCAGTATATCCTGTGACCTGGAAATAAGAGGAAAATTCTCGGCTGAGTTTTAATAAAACAGCTTTTGCCATTGCAGGGTGTGAGCTGCACTCGGCGATTTTCGGCCGCGACGAGCCCCACGAGCCTTCCGCCCTTCCTTGCCGCCATCATGGTTGCGTCTGAGGCCACTTCCGGTTCCGCCGGCATCTTTTTTGCGGCACCTCTAAGGCGCCCGGCAGGTGTTTACACAGACGCCTGACTAAATCCGCGAATCCGAACGCAAGCGCGGCGCGGCTGAGCACACGGCCCGTGTCCCCACACCTGGAGACGCCGCGGAAAATTGCGCCCGGGCGGCGCCGTAGTCGGGGTTTCGTGCAGGCATCTGGCTAAACGCCTATAGGGTCCTTATTTTTCGCGCCCTTTTGGCCGCCCTTTTTGGAAGGTCAGGCGCCTCGCGCCTGGGCGCCATTTTGTGAGGGGCGTCGCGTGACTTCCGCTTTTGCTCGCCGCCATCTTGGCTGCGGCTGAGGCCACTTCCGTCCCGGCCGCCATGTTCTTGGCGGCTCGGCATAGGCCCCCGGCAGGTGTTTACACAGACGCCTGAATAAATCCACGAATTTAAAAGCAAGCGCGGCGCGGCTGAGCACACGGCCCGTGTCCCCACACCTGGAGACGCCGCGGAAAATTGCGCCCCGGCGGCGCCGTTGTCGGGGTTTCGTGCAGGCATCTGGCTAAACGCCTATAGGGTCCTTAATTTTTCGCGCCCTTTTGGCCGCCCTTTTTGGAAGGTCGGGCGCCTCGCGCCTGGGCGCCATTTTGTGAGGGGCGTCGCGTGACTTCCGCTTTTGCTCGCCGCCATCTTGGCTGCGGCTGAGGCCACTTCCGTCCCGGCCGCCATGTTCTTTGCGGCTCGGCATAGGCCTCCGCCAGGTGTTTACACAGACGCCTGACTAAATCCGCGAATCCGAACGCAAGCGCGGCGCGGCTGAGCACACGACCGGTGTCCCTACACCTGGAAACGCCGCGGAAAATTGCGCCCGGGCGGCGCCGTAGTCGGGGTTTTTGTGCAGGCGTCTGGCTAAACGCCTATAGGGTCCTTATTTTTCCCGCCCTTTTGGCCGCCCTTTTTGGAAGGTCGGGCGCCTCGCGTCTCGCCGCCATCTTGGTAGTGGAACCCACTAAAATGCCCCCTCGGCTCCTCCCACAAGCGCCTGACTGAATGGACTGCAGCCCGCGGCGCCGCTGCGCCCCCATCCCGTGTCCGCACACCCGCAAACGCCGCGGAAAATCGCGCCCGGACGGCTCCGGGGTCCGGGTGGCGCGCGCAGGCAGCCGGCTGCCACGCGCCCGGGCTCCTTGCCTTTTTCCCTCCCTTTCGGCCCCGAGCTGCGGGCGGGCGGGCGGCAGCGCCGCCCCCGAGCTCACAGTGCGGGGCTGCCACGTGCCTCGGGGACGGGCGGGGGGGACAGCTGCACTACCGCTCTTTGGCCACAGGGTGGCAGCATTGTCTCACAGATCATGAGGGACGGGCACGGGGGACAGCTGCACTACCGCTGTTTGCCCACGCGGTGGCAGCATTGCCACACAGATCAGGCGGGACTGGCGGGGGGGGACAGCTGCACTACCGCTCTCTGCCCACAGGGTGGCAGCACTGCCGCGCGGCGGCGCGGAGCGGAGCCATAAACGAACGTGCCCAGGAATGCCCTGGCGAACAGCCTCCGGAATAAACAGCCCAAAAGACCCCCGAGCACACCTGCGAGAACCCTGCCAGCAACCAGACCGAAACAAAAAAGCCTTTCGTTCAGGCTCTATTTCAATATTTTTTATCTTTGTGATTCTGATATTTACATTCATCATTACAATTCATCTTTTATATTATGTACATTATACATCATGTATTATGTTTATTATACTATTATATTTATTATAGATATTAAATATAGAAAGTTATATATAAAATAATTTATTATGTAATGTTATAAATAATAATACATTTCATTTAAATATGATTATGTACATTATAGATGTTTATATTATGTATATTAAATATATTTATAAAACGTGTAGTAAGTAATAATATATTGTGTATTTTTTATTGATATTATTTTTCATATCCTATACTTTTTGTTATTTTTCTTTTTCATTATTTTTTAAATTCGTTTGTTTATATTTTAAACGATATTTTACACTAGATGAATTCATGAACCTAACACATCAGAAACACAATTAATTTGAATTAAATGAGCCTGGTTTTCTAAGGGGTAAAGTTTTAATCTTTATTTAGATAATATGGGCATATTTTCTCTATCTGTATGGGGTTTTTTTGGTGGGTTGCGGGGGATTTTATTTTGGGGGTTTTCTTTTTTTGTTCGCTTTGTTTTGGATTTCTTTGCTAATAAACAAGCAGGGTCGGAGAGTTACAAAATAAAACGTCTACTTTGTTTTTATTGCTCCCTCTGAAATACGCCTCGACAGCCTGGACAGCAGGCTGCTGCTGGTAACACTGTGCACGGGTAGGAGGAGACCTGGTCGGGGCTGGGAAGGAAAAAACGGCACCACGGTGGTCACAGCTTTCTCCCTTCAGGAGTTTTATGGAGCAGAAAATACAGAGCTTTTGCCAACTGCGCTCTCTATGACATCCCGACGTCCAGCGGGCACGGAGGTCATTTCTCATCTTTCTTGCCAACAGCCAAACCCCCAGGCGCCCGGGGGAAGAAAGAGTATGGGGGAAAAAAAAAAAAGGAACAAAGAAAACATGAAAAAATAAACCAAAACTATAGAAAATAATAAATAAAATTAAAATACCAAAAGAAAAAAATTTCAAAGTAACAAAAAAGTGGAAAAAAAATTTAAACAAAAAATTAAAATAAAAAACGAAAAGTAGTTTTAACAAGTAAATAAATAGCTAAAGAAAAAAAATAAAAATTAAAAAACTGAAGAAAAAGTCTTTGAAAAACCACAAAACGCAACATGAAAAACCACAACAAAAGAGCACAAAAATACAAAAATAACAAAAAATAAAAGACAAAATTAAATAAACGCAGCTCTCACCTCCTGCCACTGCCTAAAAAAGCGCCATGGCTTTCCTCAATTATGCAGCAATAAGGGAAACAAACCCAGTGCCCCCCAGAACAGAAGGTTTTCTAGACAATTCCCACTTCTGCTTGGAAACAAATTCTATTTTAGTGGGAAGCTCATTTTGGACAAACATCCAAATGTGCCAAGGTAGGAAAGAACCAGCCCCTTGTGTCCAAGGAACAGCAGCTAGGCCTGGATTCAGGTTTTAATGGCATTTATGTAATTAAAAATGCAGTAAATTGAACTTTACAAAGAGACGAATCGTGGCAAATAAATACTTCAAAGTTTTCTTGGGAAATCACAGAATTTTGTGGAGATGGTGCTGGACAATTGCTGATTTACCAACATTAATTGGGTAAATTTCCTTAGAAATGTGCTCTACAAGGTACAAAAATTCCAATTAGGATGGAAAATTGGAATAAATAAATATTCCCTTACTAAAATCAGAGAGAAAATCAGAGTTATTCCTTCAATTAAAAGGAAGGAATAACATCCAAATCCAAGCCTGCCTGGAAAACAAGCTCAGGAATTTCTAACATTGAAAACTTTTGCAAGAGTCATGAAGTTGGTGAAAGTTCATGGAATGATGATTTAAAATCTGCTTCCTCTGCACTGATTTAAAGGGAAGTGGGAATTCAACAGGTCCAGTTACTCCCATCCAACCTTGGACTGGGATAAGGCCTTCCAGTGGCTTCACTTCCTACTGGCTCTCTCCTTTTCGCCAACTACCTGCAAGAGGAAAAGCAACAGGAATAAAGTCTCAAACAGGATGGCCTTGGTCCAGGCAGACTGAGGTGCAGCTCCCAGGGAGGGAGGCCAGGCTGTGCCTCGGGGAGCTCCAGGAATCTGGGATTGCCCGTGGGATTCAAGGGCTGGAAAAGCACACCCACCTGCCAGGTTCAGTGCTGGGACAGAGCAAGGCCGGGGCTCGGGGGCAGCAGTTAGAGCTGGGACTGCAGGAGAACACCCCAAACCCGGGTTAAACATCCGGCACGACACGCAGCACGCTCCGGGAGAAACTCGGGCGGGAGAAGCCCCGGGATGCTCCACGTTCCTTGCCCTTGGCAGCTGTGCCAGGGCCTCCCTCAGAATGCTGACCTCACCGTGCAGCTCCTACAAAACAGGAGAACTTATGGGAATCGCCCAGAATCCCTGGACTTCCAGTTATTAAGAACCACAGCTGCAGCGAAAGGTGTACAAACGCTACTGCAAACCAGCAGGGCTGAGGAGACGCAGGGATTTATTCCCGAGGGGACACAAGGATCCCTCAGCCAGCCAGGATTTCTCCCAGGCTCTTCCCACTGCTCTCTAAGGACACAAACAGCAGTTTTTCCCTCGAGTTCCCCTTTCCATCAATGCCAAGACTCGTGTTCTCCTCCAACCCCAGGTTCAGGAAGGAAAGTAGGAATATTATCACTGCACAGACTGTCCAGGAGGGTGTGACTGAGGCAGCAGCACCAGCTCCCACTCCACTGCTGCTCTGGATTCCTGAGCAGCTCCTTTCCATCCTGCCCTTCCCAGCACCATTCCCTGGGTGCCATGTCCACAGACACCTTCTCCATGCCGCTTAAAACCCACAGACACCAACAGAAAGGAGATCAAAAATCAATTCACATGTTGCTAGTCAGAGAGAATGGGAGAGGCCTAAAAATCTGCATTTATTTTAGAACACTAGAGCAATTTCTTCATGACCCTGACTATCAGTGATGGGCAGATAAACACCTTCTTTAACTTACTACCTGCAAAAACATCAAGTTTCAAGTTTAGTAAAGATAAAATTTTGCTGCAAAAATAAAAGAGGTGGGATGTTGGTGTTAGTGCTTTAACCTTCGGACATTAGCGGGTATTTGTAAAACAAATTCATTATTGAAGCAGCTAACTTGAAAATAAGGGGTTTTTACAATAAAGTTGACCAAAAAAGAGTCTCAAAATTAAGATATAGGCTGCACAAATATTTAAGAAAAAAAAAGTTGTCTTTCGTGCGTATAACCTGCCAGTCTCTCATGTTTTCAGTCCTTACCATTTATTTTTACCAAGGTGATGATTAAAACCTTGTCAAAAGCTCAAAAAAAAAAATTCCAGGACAAGGCAGGTGTTTTCCCAAGTACCCTCAGTGTGGAGCTGTGTCAGCCACAAGTGTTTGCTCCCTCAGCCCAGCCCGGAGCAGGCTCCAGCTGCTGCCCAGGGGGGTTACCAAGGGACTCACCTGTTTGAAGCTGTAAACGCAGGTGGCCTGCACTGGAGTGCCAATAAATGTGAAATGTGTGACTCTCACCTTGAATAGCGATCGATCTTCTCAGGGGAGCCCCTCACCCAGGATGGGGGGCTCTGCCACACATTTCATCTCTCCGCATCTGAAACAAAGTCAGGACAACAGTCAGAGTGCTGCAGGATACCTTGACAGCTCCACACATCTTGTGGCAATCTAGGAATACCCTCTACAGTCTAACCACACCCCACATCACAAATTTCAAGCCCCCAGGACTATTACCCTCGTACCCCTACACCCAGACTGAGCAGCAAGGCAGAGCAGCTCCCGGCCAAACACACACCAACACCCGTGACACAGCACAGGACAAACGAGGGGACACAACAGGGACAGAAAACTCTGGGCAAGAAGAATGACCCTGAGGGTCCAGAGAACTCGGAATGAGATGACCGAGGTGAGACGGAAGGTGAGCTGGCCAGGCTCAGAGAACCCTGCAGGAACAAGATGCCATCGGGATGACTTATCCCAAGAAACGCAGAGATGGATGCCCGAGAATCCTACGGTCAGAATCCTCCACCTGTCTTTGCATTCTCACAAGACCTAACCCGCCGGAATGGATCAGGGCGGTGCACGGCTGTCAGTACAGCTCAGAACAAGACCTGAAAAGGCATCGGACCGGATGCTTGTGAAGAGAGATGGATTCTGATGAGTGTCCGAGCAGCTGAGACAAAGGCACCTGGCTGAGGAGCACAGAGATCAGAAATGCTAAGACTGATGCCAGGGGTTTGGACAGGCCCCTGAAAGGACTAAAGGAAAAGACAAGACACCAAACAGACAGAGTGCACAACAGACAAGTGACACAACACACACCAGGACTGCTCTGCCCTGCACACCTCAGCACTGACATGAAAAATGAGACTTTCCCTTCATGTAGCCTAAGGGGTCACATCTTGGTGCCCCCAACTCCAAATCTGACTTAAAAAACCCCTCCCGGTGATCCCTGCCCTGGCATCCTGCTTTCATCCCCTCTGTGAGCCACAGCCCTCCACTTATCTCTCAGGCATCCAGGGAGGCAAATCCCTGCCAGGTCCAAAGAAGGCCGCCTCTGCCTCAGGAAAATTCCTGCTGTCGCCGGGCTGTCGTCTCTTAGTCAGCTACAACAAAAAAAACCAAACATGAATGCGTGATCTTAGCAGCCCATCACCCAAAACCCGACAATTCTGCTACTCACTGTCTCCTAAGCTTGCCTGGGTCCTCGGCCCCGCGCTTCAGCTGCGCTCAGAGGCCAACGCCGGCATCGCAGGGTCTGCCTGGGTAAAGAGCAGACAAGGTGACGTGGCAGCGCTGGAACTTGAGGGGACCCTCCCTCCTCCTCCTTCTCCTCCCTGACTCACCTCAACTCCTCGGCCGTTATCCAAGCCTACCTGGATGGGGCCTTCACAAGGAGAAGATCAAGGCTCCATCACAGACTCCTGGAATGCTCCCTGAGGGCTCACGGGTGAGGTGACGCGGGTCTGTCGTCCCGTTGGTGAGAGGGGAGCTCGGCCTCCTGCGAGTGGACTCCCTAAAACACACAAGAACGGAGGCTTAGAGTTGCACCAGCGAGTGAGGCTTGAACAATAGCAACGGCTTCTGTCCACGAGTCACTGCTCACCTCGCCCACGTCAGCTTGACTGCTGAGATCCGGCTTCACCACCTAAAAATAAAGACAAAGAACAGAGCTGTAACACAGCCATCATTTACACCTCCCCTGCAAACAGAAACAGGGACTGACCTTCTCAGGGGAGCCCCCTCACCCAGGATGGGGGGCTCTGCCACAGATTTCATCTCTCTGCATCTGAAACAGAGTTTGGACAAAAGTCAGAGTGCTGCAGGATACCTTGACAGCTCCAGACATCTTGTGGCAATCTAGGAATACCCTCTACAGTCTAACCACACCCCACATCACAAATTTCAAGCCCCCAGGACTATTACCCTCGTACCCCTACACCCAGACTGAGCAGCAAGGCAGAGCAGCTCCCGGCCAAACACACACCAACACCCGTGACACAGCACAGGACAAACGAGGGGACGCAACAGGGACAGAAAACTCTGGGCAAGAAGAATGACCCTGAGGGTCCAGAGAACTCGGAATGAGATGACCGAGGTAAGATGGAAGGTGAGCTGGCCAGGCTCAGAGAACCCTGCAGGAACAAGATGCCATCGGGATGACTTATCCCAAGAAACGCAGAGATGGATGCCCGAGAATCCTACGGTCAGAATCCTCCACCTGTCTTTGCATTCTCACAAGACCTAACCCGCCGGAATGGATCAGGGCGGTGCACGGCTGTCAGTACAGCTCAGAACAAGACCTGAAAAGGCATCGGACCGGATGCTTGTGAAGAGAGATGGATTCTGATGAGTGTCCGAGCAGCTGAGACAAAGGCACCTGGCTGAGGAGCACAGAGATCAGAAATGCTAAGACTGATGCCAGGGGTTTGGACAGGCCCCTGAAAGGACTAAAGGAAAAGACAAGACACCAAACAGACAGAGTGCACAACAGACAAGTGACACAACACACACCAGGACTGCTCTGCCCTGCACACCTCAGCACTGACATGAAAAATGAGACTTTCCCTTCATGTAGCCTAAGGGGTCACATCTGGGACATCCCCAGCTCCAAACCAGACTCGAAAAATCCCTCCCAGTGATCCCTGCCCTGGTACCCCCACTTTCATCCCCTCCCTAGTTCCGAGCCCTCCACTTATCTCTCAGATGTCTGGGGAGGTGAATCCACGCTGGGCCCCAAAGAAGGCCGCCTATGCCTCTGGGAAATTCCTCCTGTCACTGGGCTGCTGTCTCCTAGTCAGCTACAATAAAGAAAACCAAATATCAAAGCATAATCTTAGCTGCACATCAGCCAAAACCCAGCAGCTCTGCTACTCACCGTCTCTTAAGCAGGACCGGGCCCTCGGGCCCCGTGCGTGCGTCAGCTGAGCTCGGAGGCCGACGCTCGCAGCGCCAAAGCCTTAGAGGCATTACTGGCACCGAGCCCACCCACCGTGGCCTCCATTAGGGCTGTGAGCATCCCCGGTTAGAGCAGGACAGGAACGCAGGGTGGACATCCCCGGTGAACCTCAACCCTGTGGACTCTGCCCCACCACTGTCACTTCCTGCCTGGCCCTAGCTTAGGGCTACTGCCTGCACCTCTCAGGACTTCTGGCCTTGTCTTGCGTTAGGATTGCTGCCGGCACCTGCTCTCAGGGAAACGGTGTTGGCAGCAGCGCTGTGAGGGCCGGGATGCCTGTACTCTGACTTGTATCCTAGGCTGTACCCCTGATTTTCACTGTGTGTTCTCTAGTCCTTGAGTCCTTTACCTCAGCCTCTGTGTGTATCACTGTAACCTCCCCCCTTCTGAACCCTGCTTCTTCAGAGCCCTAGACCTTGCAGCCGGGGACGCTCTGCACCGTTAGGGTCCCAAGAGCTGTCCCGCACGCAGGACAGGTACATCCACAGTTGTTCCCTGCCTACCCTAAGAAACGTGGCCCTGAGACAGGGCAGAGGCTGACAGAGCCGAACTCTTTGCGGTGGCAAAAGGCACGAAGCCTTACCAACCGCCGCCTCGAGAGGGAATCAGGAGCACTTCCACCGGCTGCGGAGAGACAGGGAATCCCAGGGTGGGTGGGGCGGGAAACCCCCGTTATCCCCAGCCCTGTTGGATCCTGCTCCCCACTATCGCTTCCTGCCTGGCCCTAGCCTGACTGTGTCTGCACAGGTCAGAGCTTCTGGTGTGTTCCTGCACTAGGGCTGCTGCCTGCACCTGCTCTCAGGGGAAGTGTGCTGGTAGCAGTGCTGTGAGGGCCGCTACACCTGTACTCTGACTTGTATCCTAGCCTGTTCCCCTGAGTTTCACAGTGTGTCCTCTAGTCCTCGAGTCCTTTACCTCAGCCTCTGTGTGTGTGGCTACACCTCCCCCCTTCTAAACCCAACTTCTTTAGAGCCCTACACCTCGCAGCCAGGCCTTCTGGCATTGTCCTGCATAAGGGCTCCTGCCTGTACCTGCACTCAGGGAAACGGGCATGTCTTTAGGGCTACTCCTTCGGGTCTGGGGTAGGGGTGGGGTCGGGCTGGTACACCTGTACTCTCAATTGGCACATCTTGGACATCCCTATCTCCACACCTGACTCAAAAACCCCTCCTGACAAGTCCTGACCCAGCACTCCACTTTCATCCCCTCTGTGGCTCTGAACCCTCCACTTATCTCTTGGACGTCTGGGGATGAGAATCCACGCCGGGTGCCACAGAATGCCGCCTCGCTCTCTGGGAATTTCCTGCTGTCACCGGGCTGCTGTCTCTTATTCAGCTACAAGAAATAAAACAAACATCGATGTATGATCTCAGCAGATCTGTTGGCCAATCGGTCAGGGTGTAAGACAAGTAGACCACCTAAAACACACAAACAATAACATATGCTGAAGAGTTACATCAGAAACACCAGCACACTTAACTGCATAAATATATAAATTTTCAAACAGACAACCCCAAAAAAATTCCAGCAAAAAAAGCCAACTCTTATCACCCCTAGTCAAACTACTGAATATAATAAAAACAACACCATGTCCAAACCCCTTAATAATACTCCAGAACATATACTCAGAGCCCCCCCAAAGTTAAAGACTTCCCCCTAGCCAAATAAAAAGGAAAAAGCCCATGTCTTGCGACCCATATTAATTCATTAACTTAAAACTTTAAAAATAAACGTTAAAGTTTAAACCTTTAGACAACACTAGCACACCATAGACGCCAATCCCATCACTACATGCCAAACCGAAACTTATTTCAACCTTTTGTGCTGCTGCTGCTGCTCGGCACAAAGGTTTGTCCCTCAGCACCTCCTGAAGTAATGTTCCACGCCCAAGGCCTCCCCCAGCCCCTGTGAGATGAACTCACCATCCTTCCATGAGCCTCACCTGGGAGCCCAGCATAAACCCCTCTCCTCCCGCAGCTCCGTGCCAAACTCAGCTCGGGCTCCCCTCTTAAAGCAGTGCTGGCAGGACCCGCCCCCTCGTTATCCTTTACAGCTTCCACCTGTCCCCTCATCAGTGTGACAGCTCTCACCTGGGGCTGCTCTGTCCCCTCAATCATCCTGTGACAGCTCTCACCTGCAGCTGCTGCCAGTCCCTGCTGCTCATTTCCTGGACATTGCACTGTGTGCACTGACACGCTGGGGCACCGGGCTTTCCTTGCTGTGAATAAGGATCCCTCTGCTCCTGCACGTGCCCAAGGCTGAAACTGGGATTCCACCTCCTAAATTCCGTTTGTGTGAGGTTCACAATTCCTAAGGAAATTTCCCAGCAATCGTTACCCTTCATTTACATTTTCTCCTTTGGAATCATCACTACCTTGTCTTTCTGTGCAAGGGTTCCAAACGTTCATTGGGAGTTCAGTAGCCGGGTTGGCTTGTTTATAACTTAGCTGACAATCCCAGGCTAAATCCAAACACCCAGAGATACAGGGAAATATGGAGACAGTTTATAAATACTGCCCACCTCTGACCCTGAATTCTTCATCGCACATCCTCGGAGCAGATTTACTCCATCCTTTCATCCCAGCAGCACCCCTCCAGCACAACTCTCACTTCTCACACATGTTTCTTCCCACAAACCAAACAGAAATCTACTACAGGGCGAGGCGGGGAGGGGCGAGGCCGGTCTCGGGGCAGAGCCCCCGGGCCCTCAGGGCGGGCCGGGGGGACCGGAGCAGAGCCCGGGCCGGGTTGGAGCCGGAGCCGGTCTGAGGGCGGAGGCCCCGGGCCCTCAGCGCGGGCCGGGGGGCGGGGGCGGTTCCCGGGGCCCGCTGTCCAATCAGCACTGCCGATGCCTCAGCGAGCCCGCCAATCGCGGGGATTCAAAAGGGTGGCGGAAGTAGCTGCTGCTCTATGGGCTCGGTGAGGAACGCCCCGGTGGGGTCCCGGCGCCGTGCACTTGGGACCCGCCCCGCGCCCCTGAAGCCGCGCCCCCGGTACTGCCCGGCCCCGGCTGCCTCCGGGCCCCGCCTCACAGAGCCCCGGCTCCGCCCCGAGCCCGCCCCGGCTCCGCCCCGAGCCCGCCCCGGCGCCGCGCTGCCCGGGATGGGGGCGGGACCATCGCCCGCGGCCCCGCCCCGCCCCTCACAGCTGAGCCGAGCCGAGGTTGCTCGCGGCCCTGCGCGGAGCCAGGCGGGGCCGGAAATGGGACCGGCCGTTCTGGTTCGGGTCCTGTCAGTGTCGGCTGCGGCTCCCGAGCGGTGCGGCCTCCCCCGGCGGGCGGGCTATGGGTCTCGGGGCCGGAGGACCAGGGGGGCGTTGCGATCGGGATCGGGACCGGGATCGCTGCGGGCGGCAGGAGCCGCTCCTGCTCCGCCTGCAGCCGGAGCTGCGCTGGGGTCCTGGCGGGGCTCTGGGCACGGGAGGACGGCGGCGGCGATTTCCTCTGATAACCTCTGATATCGGCCCCCCCACAGCATCATTGATCCCCACCCGAGTGTCACTGACCCCCCCCAATGTCATTGATGCCCCCCCAATATTCCACTGATCTTCCCTCAGCGTCGCTGACCCCCCCAAAATTCCAGTGATCCCCCCCACTTGATCCCGCCCTTTTTCTCCCCTCACGTTTCCCGCCCTTTTTCTCCCCTCACGTTTCCCGCCCTTTTTCGTGGGGAACGATCCCTGAGGGGGCCTGTGGAGGGATTCTGGAGGTCCGAGGGGTGAATTTGGGGTTTGGAGGGAGGTTTTGGGGGGTCCCAGGGATGGATTTTGGGGTTTTTGGGGGTCCAAGGGATGGATTCGAGGGTCCCGGGGTAGATCTGGGGTCCTGGGGAGGTTTTGGGGGGTCCCAGGGGTGGATTTGGGGTTCATGGGTTTTATGGCGCCTCAGGGGTGAATTTGGGGTCCGGGGAGAGGTTTTGGGGGTTTTTCGGGGTCCCAGGGGTGAATTTGGGGTCCGGGGAGGGGTTTTTGGGGGTCCCTCACCTGCAGGGCGTCGCGGGGGTGGCAGGGGGAGGGGGCAGCGGGGGGGGCCCAGCGCCCACCCCCCCTTGGGCTTCAGGAGGGCGTCGATGAGACCGAAACAGCTCGAGGGGGGGGTCAAAAACGGGGGGGGTCACGGGCTGGAACCCCCCAGTGCCCCCCAAACCACCCCCAGGGCCCCCCCCGACCTCCAGGAGCCCCCAAAACCCTCCTCAGGTTCCTTTGATGCCTCAAATGGGCCGCCCAAACCTCCCGAAGATCCCCCAAAAACACCCAAAGCAGCCCCCAGGACTCCCCCCAGACCCCCCACAACCCCCCAAACCCCTCCAGGACAACTCGGGACCCCCAGGACCCCCCAAATCCGCTCCCCCGTCCCCCTGAGGCCTCGTTTGACCCGCTCCACGTTGCGGACAGGCAGCAGCTGATCAAGCCACAAGCACCAACACCTGCGGGACTGGGATGGACTGGGAGCACTGGGAGGGTGATCAGAGAGAACTGGGATGGACGGGGAGTGGACTGGGATGAACTGGCAGGTGTGTGGGGGTCCGTGGTGGGCACACGGTGCCTAACTGGTCTATACTGGGATGGGTCGGATGGCCCCAGGGGAGGGGGTGTGGCCACACTGGTCCAGACTGGGAGGGGTGTCACCGTGGCGCCGGAGGCGGAGTCGAGGATTCGGGCGAGGCAGGGACACCTAGGGGACAGCCAGGGCACCCCCAGGGACACCTAGGGGACACCAGGGCACCCCTGCGTACACCTAGGGGACAGCGAGGGTACCCCTGGGTACACCTAAGGGACAGCGAGGGCACTTTTGGGGACAGCCAGGGCCCCCCCAGGGACAGCCAGGGCACCCCCAGGGACACCTAGGGGACAGCCAGGGCACTCCCAGGGACACCTAGGGGACAGCCAGGGCACCCCCAGGGACGCCTAGGGGACAGCCAGGGCACCCCTAGGGACGCCTAGGGGACAGTCAGGGCACCCCAGGGACAGCCAGGGCACTCCCAGGGACAGCCAGGGCACCCCCAGGGACACCTAGGGGACAGCCAGGGAACCCCCAGAAACACCTAGGGGACAGCCAGGGCATCCTCAGGGACACCTAAGGGATAGCCAGGGCACCCCCTGGGACACCTAGGGGACAGCGAGGGTACCCCTGGGTACACCTAGGGGACAGCGAGGGCACTTTTGGGGACAGCCAGGGCCACCCCAGGGACAGCCAGGGCACTCCCAGGGACACCTAGGGGACACCAGGGCACCCCTGGGTACACCTAGGGGACAGCGAGGGTACCCCTGGGTACACCTATGGGACAGCGAGGGCACTTTTGGGGACAGCCAGGGCCCCCCCAGGGACAGCCAGGGCACCCCCAGGGACACCTAGGGGACAGCCAGGGCACCCCCAGGGACACCTAGGGGACAGCCAGGGAACCCCCAGGGACACCTAAGGGACAGCCAGGGCACCCCCAGGGACGCTTAGGGGACAGTCAGGGCACCCCAAGGACAGCCAGGGAACCCCCAGGGACACCTAGGGCCCCCCAGGGACACCTAGGGGACAGCCAGGGAACCTCCAGGGACACCTAAAGGACAGCCAAGGCACTCCCAGGGACACCTAGGGGACAGCTAGGGAACCCCCAGGGACACCTAAGGGACAGCCAGGGCACCCCAGGGAGAGCCAGGGCCCCCACAGGGACACCTAGGGGACAGCCAGGGAACCCCCAGGGACACCTAAGGGACAGCCAGGGCATCCTCAGGGACACCTAAGGGAGAGCCAGGGCACCCCAGGGACAGCCAGGGAACCCCAGGGACACCTAGGGGACAGCCAGGGCATCCTCAGGGACACCTAAGGGAGAGCCAGGGCACCCCCAGGGACACCTAGGGGACAGCAAGGGCACCCCAGGGACAGCCACGGGACAGCCAGGGCGACCCCAGGGTCAGCCAGGGCACCCCCAGAGACACCTAGGGGACAGCCAGGGAACCTCCAGGGACACCTAAAGGACAGCCAAGGCACTCCCAGGGACACATAGGGGACAGCCAGGGCACCCCCAGGGACACCTAGGGGACAGCCCGGGGACCCCAAGGTGCACCTAGGGGACGGCAAGGGCACCCCAAGGGACAGCCGGGGCACCCCATGGGACAGCTAGGGGACAGCCAGGGCACCCCAGGGACAGCCAGGGAACCCCCAGGGACACCTAGGGGACAGCAAGGGCACCCCTGGGGACACCTAGGGGACAGGGAGGGCACTTTCGGGGACAGCCAGGACACCCCCAGGGACAGCCAGGGGACAGCTGGGGCCCCCCCAGGGACACATACGGGACAGCCAGGGCCCCCCCAGGAACAGCCAGGGGACCCCCAGGGACACTTAGGGGACAGCCAGGGCCCCCAAGGGACACCTAGGGGACAGCCAGGGCACCCCCAGGGGTTGAAGGGGCCCCCCCGCTCCAAACCCAGCACGGCCGCCTGCGTTGCGGCCCCCCAAAAACCCATGGCCGCCCCCCGAGCTGATATCGACCCCCCCACAGCATCATTGATCCCCACCCGAGTGTCACTGACCCCCCCCAATGTCATTGATGCCCCCCCAGTATTCCATTGATCTTCCCTCACCGTCGCTGACGCCCCCCAAAATTCCATTGATCCCTCCCACTTGATCCCGCCCTTTTTCTCCCCTCACGTTTCCCGCCCTTTTTCTCCCCTCACGTTTCCCGCCCTTTTTCGTGGGGAACGACCCCTGAGGGGGCCTGTGGAGGGATTCTGGAGGTCCGAGGGGTGAATTTGGGGTTTGGAGGGAGGTTTTGGGGGGTCCCAGGGATGGATTTTGGGGTTTTTGGGGGTCCAAGGGATGGATTCGAGGGTCCCGGGGTGGATCTGGGGTCCTGGGGAGGTTTTGGGGGGTCCCAGGGGTGGATTTGGGGTTCATGGGGAGGGGTTTAGGGGTTTTATGGCGCCTCAGGGGTGAATTTGGGGTCCGGGGAGAGGTTTGGGGGGTTTTTTGGGGTCCCAGGGGTGAATCTGGGGTCTGGGGAGGGGTTTTTGGGGGTCCCTCACCTGCAGGGCGTCGCGGGGGTGGCAGGGGGAGGGGGCAGCGGGGGGGGCCCAGCGCCCACCCCCCCTTGGGCTTCAGGAGGGCGTCGATGAGACCGAAACAGCTCGGGGGGGGGGGTCAAAAACGGGGGGGGTCACGGGCTGGAACCCCCCAGTGCCCCCCAAACCACCCCCAGGGCCCCCCCCGACCTCCAGGAGCGCCCAAAACCCTCCTCAGGTTCCTTTGATGCCTCAAATGGGCCGCCCAAACCTCCCGAAGATCCCCCAAAAACACCCAAAGCAGCCCCCAGGACTCCCCCCAGACCCCCCACAACCCCCCAAACCCCTCCAGGACAACTCGGGACCCCCAGGACCCCCCAAATCCGCTCCCCCGTCCCCCTGAGGCCTCGTTTGACCCGCTCCACGTTGCGGACAGGCAGCAGCTGATCAAGCCACAAGCACCAACACCTGCGGGACTGGGATGGACTGGGAGCACTGGGAGGGTGATCAGAGAGAACTGGGATGGACGGGGAGTGGACTGGGATGAACTGGCAGGTGTGTGGGGGTCCGTGGTGGGCACACGGTGCCTAACTGGTCTATACTGGGATGGGTCGGATGGCCCCAGGGGAGGGGGTGTGGCCACACTGGTCCAGACTGGGAGGGGTGTCACCGTGGCGCCGGAGGCGGAGTCGAGGATTCGGGCGAGGCAGGGACACCTAGGGGACAGCCAGGGCACCCCCAGGGACACCTAGGGGACACCAGGGCACCCCTGCGTACACCTAGGGGACAGCGAGGGTACCCCTGGGTACACCTAAGGGACAGCGAGGGCACTTTTGGGGACAGCCAGGGCCCCCCCAGGGACAGCCAGGGCACCCCCAGGGACACCTAGGGGACAGCCAGGGCACTCCCAGGGACACCTAGGGGACAGCCAGGGCACCCCCAGGGACGCCTAGGGGACAGCCAGGGCACCCCTAGGGACGCCTAGGGGACAGTCAGGGCACCCCAGGGACAGCCAGGGCACTCCCAGGGACAGCCAGGGCACCCCCAGGGACACCTAGGGGACAGCCAGGGAACCCCCAGAAACACCTAGGGGACAGCCAGGGCATCCTCAGGGACACCTAAGGGATAGCCAGGGCACCCCCTGGGACACCTAGGGGACAGCGAGGGTACCCCTGGGTACACCTAGGGGACAGCGAGGGCACTTTTGGGGACAGCCAGGGCCACCCCAGGGACAGCCAGGGCACTCCCAGGGACACCTAGGGGACACCAGGGCACCCCTGGGTACACCTAGGGGACAGCGAGGGTACCCCTGGGTACACCTATGGGACAGCGAGGGCACTTTTGGGGACAGCCAGGGCCCCCCCAGGGACAGCCAGGGCACCCCCAGGGACACCTAGGGGACAGCCAGGGCACCCCCAGGGACACCTAGGGGACAGCCAGGGAACCCCCAGGGACACCTAAGGGACAGCCAGGGCACCCCCAGGGACGCTTAGGGGACAGTCAGGGCACCCCAAGGACAGCCAGGGAACCCCCAGGGACACCTAGGGCCCCCCAGGGACACCTAGGGGACAGCCAGGGAACCTCCAGGGACACCTAAAGGACAGCCAAGGCACTCCCAGGGACACCTAGGGGACAGCTAGGGAACCCCCAGGGACACCTAAGGGACAGCCAGGGCACCCCAGGGAGAGCCAGGGCCCCCACAGGGACACCTAGGGGACAGCCAGGGAACCCCCAGGGACACCTAAGGGACAGCCAGGGCATCCTCAGGGACACCTAAGGGAGAGCCAGGGCACCCCAGGGACAGCCAGGGAACCCCAGGGACACCTAGGGGACAGCCAGGGCATCCTCAGGGACACCTAAGGGAGAGCCAGGGCACCCCCAGGGACACCTAGGGGACAGCAAGGGCACCCCAGGGACAGCCACGGGACAGCCAGGGCGACCCCAGGGTCAGCCAGGGCACCCCCAGAGACACCTAGGGGACAGCCAGGGAACCTCCAGGGACACCTAAAGGACAGCCAAGGCACTCCCAGGGACACATAGGGGACAGCCAGGGCACCCCCAGGGACACCTAGGGGACAGCCCGGGGACCCCAAGGTGCACCTAGGGGACGGCAAGGGCACCCCAAGGGACAGCCGGGGCACCCCATGGGACAGCTAGGGGACAGCCAGGGCACCCCAGGGACAGCCAGGGAACCCCCAGGGACACCTAGGGGACAGCAAGGGCACCCCTGGGGACACCTAGGGGACAGGGAGGGCACTTTCGGGGACAGCCAGGACACCCCCAGGGACAGCCAGGGGACAGCTGGGGCCCCCCCAGGGACACATACGGGACAGCCAGGGCCCCCCCAGGAACAGCCAGGGGACCCCCAGGGACACTTAGGGGACAGCCAGGGCCCCCAAGGGACACCTAGGGGACAGCCAGGGCACCCCCAGGGGTTGAAGGGGCCCCCCCGCTCCAAACCCAGCACGGCCGCCTGCGTTGCGGCCCCCCAAAAACCCATGGCCGCCCCCCGAGCTGATATCGACCCCCCCACAGCATCATTGATCCCCACCCGAGTGTCACTGACCCCCCCCAATGTCATTGATGCCCCCCCAGTATTCCATTGATCTTCCCTCACCGTCGCTGACGCCCCCCAAAATTCCATTGATCCCTCCCACTTGATCCCGCCCTTTTTCTCCCCTCACGTTTCCCGCCCTTTTTCTCCCCTCACGTTTCCCGCCCTTTTTCGTGGGGAACGACCCCTGAGGGGGCCTGTGGAGGGATTCTGGAGGTCCGAGGGGTGAATTTGGGGTTTGGAGGGAGGTTTTGGGGGGTCCCAGGGATGGATTTTGGGGTTTTTGGGGGTCCAAGGGATGGATTCGAGGGTCCCGGGGTGGATCTGGGGTCCTGGGGAGGTTTTGGGGGGTCCCAGGGGTGGATTTGGGGTTCATGGGGAGGGGTTTAGGGGTTTTATGGCGCCTCAGGGGTGAATTTGGGGTCCGGGGAGAGGTTTGGGGGGTTTTTTGGGGTCCCAGGGGTGAATCTGGGGTCTGGGGAGGGGTTTTTGGGGGTCCCTCACCTGCAGGGCGTCGCGGGGGTGGCAGGGGGAGGGGGCAGCGGGGGGGGCCCAGCGCCCACCCCCCCTTGGGCTTCAGGAGGGCGTCGATGAGACCGAAACAGCTCGGGGGGGGGGGTCAAAAACGGGGGGGGTCACGGGCTGGAACCCCCCAGTGCCCCCCAAACCACCCCCAGGGCCCCCCCCGACCTCCAGGAGCGCCCAAAACCCTCCTCAGGTTCCTTTGATGCCTCAAATGGGCCGCCCAAACCTCCCGAAGATCCCCCAAAAACACCCAAAGCAGCCCCCAGGACTCCCCCCAGACCCCCCACAACCCCCCAAACCCCTCCAGGACAACTCGGGACCCCCAGGACCCCCCAAATCCGCTCCCCCGTCCCCCTGAGGCCTCGTTTGACCCGCTCCACGTTGCGGACAGGCACCAGCTGATCAAGCCACAAGCACCAACACCTGCGGGACTGGGATGGACTGGGAGCACTGGGAGGGTGATCAGAGAGAACTGGGATGGACGGGGAGTGGACTGGGACGAACTGGCAGGCGTGTGGGGGTCCGTGGTGGGCACACGGTGCCTAACTGGTCTATACTGGGATGGGTCTAATGGCCCCAGGGGAGGGGGTGTGGCCACACTGGTCCAGACTGGGAGGGGTGTCACCATGGCGCCGGAGGCGGAGTCGAGGATTCGGGCGAGGCAGGGACACCTAGGGGACAGCCAGGGCACCCCCAGGGACACCTAGGGGACAGCCAGGGCACCCCAGGGACAGCCAGGGCACCCCCAGGGACAGCCACGGGACAGCCAGGGAACCCCCAGAAACACCTAGGGGACAGCCAGGGCATCCTCAGGGACACCTAGGGGACAGCCAGGGCACTCCCAGGGACACCTAGGGGACACCAGGGCACCCCTGGGTACACCTAGGGGACAGCGAGGGTACCCCTGGGTACACCTAGGGGACAGCGAGGGCACTTTTGGGGACAGCCAGGGCACCCCCAGGGACACCTAGGGGACAGCCAGGGCACCCCCAGGGACACCTAGGGGACAGCCAGGGAACCCCCAGGGACACCTAAGGGACAGCCAGGGCACCCCCAGGGACGCTTAGGGGACAGTCAGGGCACCCCAAGGACAGCCAGGGAACCCCCAGGGACACCTAGGGGACAGCCAGGGAACCTCCAGGGACAGCCACGGGACAGCCAAGGCACCCCCAGGGACACCTTCGGTACAGCCAAGGCACCCCAGGGACACATAGGGGACAGCCAGGGCACCCCCAGGGACACCTAGGGGACAGCCCGGGGACCCCAAGGTGCACCTAGGGGACGGCAAGGGCACCCCAAGGGACAGCCGGGGCACCCCAAGGGACAGCTAGGGGACAGCCAGGGCACCCCTGGGGACACCTAGGGGACAGGGAGGGCACTTTCGGGGACAGCCAGGGCACCCCAGGGACAGTCAGGGCACCCCCAGGGACACCCAGGGCCCCCAGGGACACCTAGGGGACAGCCAGGGCACTCCCAGGGACACCTAGGGTCAGCCAGGGCACCCCCAGGGACACCTAAGGGACAGCCAGGGCACCCCCAGGGACGCTTAGGGGACAGCCAGGGCACCCCAGGGACAGCCAGGGAACCCCCAGGGACACCTAGGGGACAGCCAGGGCACCCCCAGGGACACCTAGGGGACAGCCAGGGAACCCCCAGGGACACCTAGGGGACAGCCAGGGCACCCCAGGGACAGTCAGGGCACCCCAAGAGACACCCAGGGCACCCCAGGGACACCTAAGGGACAGCCAGGGCACCCCAGGGACAGCCAGGGAACCCCCAGGGACACCTAGGGGACAGACAGGGCACCCCAGGGACACCTAAGGGACAGCCAGGGCACCCCAGGGAGAGCCAGGGCACCCCCAGGGACGCCTAGGGGACAGTCAGGGCACCCCAGGGACAGCCAGGGAACGCCCAGGGACACCTAGGGGACAGACAGGGCACCCCAGGGACACCTAAGGGACAGCCAGGGCACCCCCAGGGACGCCTAGGGGACAGCCAGGGAACCCCAGGGACAGCCAGGGCACCCCCAGGGACAGCCACGGGACAGCCAGGGAACCCCCAGAAACACCTAGGGGACAGCCAGGGCATCCTCAGGGACACCTAAGGGACAGCCAGGGCACCCCCAGGGACACCTAGGGGACAGCCAGGGCACCCCCAGGGACACCTAGGGGACAGCCAGGGAACCCCCAGGGACACCTAGGGGACAGCCAGGGCACCCCCAGGGACGCCTAGGGGACAGTCAGGGCACCCCAGGGACAGCCAGGGAACCCCCAGGGACACCTAGGGGACAGTCAGGGCACCCCAGGGACAGTCAGGGCACCCCCAGGGACACCTAGAGGACAGCCATGGAACTCCCAGGGACACCTAGGGGACAGCCAGGGAACCCCCAGGCACACCTAAGGGACAGCCAGGGCACCCCAGGGAGAGCCAGGGCACTCCCACGGACACCTAGGGGACAGCCAGGGCACCCCAGGGACACATAGGGGACAGCCCGGGGACCCCAAAGTGCACCCAGGGGACGGCAAGGGCACCGCAGAGACAGCCAGGGCACCCAGAGCTCCAAGGGCTATCCAAGGGATGCTCAAAACCCTTACCAACGATTGGCTTCAATAAAGCAACTCACACAAAGTCACCAACATCACGCGGACACAGCACCATTCTTTTGTTGGTCTGTAACGGCTGCAACAAAATACGCCCTCCTGGAAGCAGTTCAGCACTTACTGATCACTTCTTTGTTTTGGCACTTCCCAGCCAGGGCCTGCGGGGCCTCCTGCAGATGCAGGTCTTCGCTGACAAGGCTCCACTTGTGCAGCAGCAGCAGCAGCTCCCTGAAATTTTAGAAAATATTAGAAAAATACAGGCAAAAATCTCACCTCTGTCCTCCCCTAAGAACATCCCCAGGACATCATCCCAGTTTTTCCCAGCTAGGAGCTGCAAGGAATTCAGGCAGGGGAAATGACATCAGGGAACAGCTTTGTAAAGTCAAAGGCAGAAAGAGAAGATCCACCAGCAAAGGGCAGGAAAGGGGAAAGGTTTCTGAAAACATTTCTGCAGTCTAATTAATAATTATTTCCGCTTCCCCAGCGAGAAGAACACAGACTCACAGCCATTCAGGCCTGACAGTCCCCTGCAGCCAGAGCTCAGCACACATCCACAGAAGCAAGTCCAGCATCTGAAAGAAAAAAAAAAAAAAAAACAAAAACCAAACACAACAATCAAACCAGTAGGAAAAGGTGATTTCTTTGGCTTCAAAGTTATTTCAAGTTCTTAAAGCCCAACACAGCTGCTAGGAGAAACAGAGTCAGGGCTCCTGGCAGACAGAGGGTGTTTTCCCCCCGAGGGGATTGCAGAGGAATTGTCTGGGACTTGGACTGTCCCTCGGGGTGACACCAGTTGCTGTGACTTCTATCATTCCATATGTTTGACTCCCAAAACTTCCCAGCCCAGGGGCTTGAGCTGACAGGGCAGCACAAAGATTGTTCTCTGTGTGGTGCCCAGATTTGGGGTTCACTGTCACCTTTGCTAGTTTAGATGAATTATACCCACGGCCCCGAATTCCCTGCTCAGTTCCCGCTGCAATAACCTCACAGTGCCTCACGGAGCACGGATATTCCCACGCAGAGCTGCTGCTTGAATGCCAGACGTGTCAGGAACCAGCAGAGCTTCCAAGGAAGCTCAGCAGGATGGGGACAGGATAGGTTTCTATTCCATAGATTTGGTTAATTATAACCCTCACCCCCTGGGGGTCACCTGTCAGATTTCCCTGGAATTCAGCCACCCCCCTGAGCTCGGGCTCCAGGTGATGTTTCAGAGCAGGAGAAGGCACTGGCCGGCCTGTGCTGAGGCAGCCCCTGTGCCCTCGGGAGGACACAGCTCCCTGCAGGAGCTCAGCTCCTTTCCGAGCCCCAGCAGTGGCCTCTGCAAGTGCCTTTCCCTCAGGCAAGGGACGCCCATCCCTGCCTTCAGCACACCTCCAGTGGGACCCACCTGCAAAAGCTTTCCATCACTTCTGCACTCCGGCCGGCTCCCTGGAAAAGTCCAGACTTCATCCAAACGAAACTCCATCTCACTCAAACCTTTGATTTTGAGGCATCTCCGAGGGCCGTTGCTCTGGATTTAATTTCTGTGAGGGAGGAGCGCCTTGGCTTTAATGCTGCCGACGGGTGATGTCCTCAGGCTGAAAGGGAGGGGATTTGGGGTGGCCAGGACATCCCTGGCAACTGTGTGGGAGCTCCGGGAGGTGGGAATTGCTGTCTGAGCCCCTCTGCAGACAGCCCGAGCCGCCGTTCCCGGGCAATGCCAGCTGTTCCCCGGGGAGCTCTTGGGCTGTGGGTGCCTCTGTCCGGGCTGCAGCATCTCCCCGTGCCCGGCGGGAGCAGCCCCTGGCCGAGGAGCCGCGGCAGCCCCGGGGCCGTGTCCGTGCCAGCCCCGAGCCCGGCCCCGGGCCCTGCGTTTGGCCGCCGCTGCCACGGGCGGGGCCCCGCAGGCACAGCTCCTCCCTGCACATCATCCCAGGGCTGCTGGCCCCGCTGGGGCTGCCGGCCTCCTTCCTCCCTGCGCCTCCGGGCACCCGGGACACCTGCAGGAAACCCCGAGGGACACTGCAGGCGGCACGGGGGGGCACCGAGGCCTCCGGCCAGAAAAGCAGCCCCGGCCTCAGCAGCTGCCATCATTTTGGCCCGGCAACACTCACCTGCAGGAAACGCCCCTGTGCGGGTGGGACCGGCCCTGCCTCTCTGCAGAGCTTTGGCCGTGGAAGAAGGGAAGCCTCAGGACTTGTCCTGCTCCTTTCCGCCCGGAAAGAGACTTTGTGTGAGTACTTTTACGGCAGCTGCTGGGTAAATCCTGGAAAGGACAGGAAATCAGCGTCACTGGAAGAGCTTTGTGCTGTCGTGAGCTGCCAGCCACTTCTGCCCTCGAGCCATTCCAGGGGCTGGTGTGTGAAGCAGCTTTGGCAGAGAAGGCGGCACTGCACTTACCTTAGTGGGGCCAAGCGTTGCCATCCTATGGAGGTCCATCCCCATAATGCAGAGATTGGTTCAGCTGCTTGGAGCAGAGTCCGGGTAATGCCAAGGTGCTGAGTTCGATTCTCAAACGGTCCGTCCGCTTGAGAGTCAGATTTTAGGATCCCTCTCAGCCTCAGTATATCCTGTGACCTGGAAATAAGAGGAAAATTCTCGGCTGAGTTTTAATAAAACAGCTTTTGCCATTGCAGGGTGTGAGCTGCACTCGGCGATTTTCGGCCGCGACGAGCCCCACGAGCCTTCCGCCCTTCCTTGCCGCCATCATGGTTGCGTCTGAGGCCACTTCCGGTTCCGCCGGCATCTTTTTTGCGGCACCTCTAAGGCCCCCGGCAGGTGTTTACACAGACGCCTGACTAAATCCGCGAATCCGAACGCAAGCGCGGCGCGGCTGAGCACACGGCCCGTGTCCCCACACCTGGAGACGCCGCGGAAAATTGCGCCCGGGCGGCGCCGTAGTCGGGGTTTCGTGCAGGCATCTGGCTAAACGCCTATAGGGTCCTTATTTTTTCGCGCCCTTTTGGCCGCCCTTTTTGGAAGGTCGGGCGCCTCGCGCCTGGGCGCCATTTTGTGAGGGGCGTCGCGTGACTTCCGCTTTTGCTCGCCGCCATCTTGGCTGCGGCTGAGGCCACTTCCGTCCCGGCCGCCATGTTCTTTGCGGCTCGGCATAGGCCCCCGGCAGGTGTTTACACAGACGCCTGAATAAATCCACGAATTTAAAAGCAAGCGCGGCGCGGCTGAGCACACGGCCCGTGTCCCCACACCTGGAGACGCCGCGGAAAATTGCGCCCCGGCGGCGCCGTTGTCGGGGTTTCGTGCAGGCATCTGGCTAAACGCCTATAGGGTCCTTAATTTTTCGCGCCCTTTTGGCCGCCCTTTTTGGAAGGTCGGGCGCCTCGCGCCTGGGCGCCATTTTGTGAGGGGCGTCGCGTGACTTCCGCTTTTGCTCGCCGCCATCTTGGCTGCGGCTGAGGCCACTTCCGTCCCGGCCGCCATGTTCTTTGCGGCTCGGCATAGGCCTCCGCCAGGTGTTTACACAGACGCCTGACTAAATCCGCGAATCCGAACGCAAGCGCGGCGCGGCTGAGCACACGACCGGTGTCCCTACACCTGGAAACGCCGCGGAAAATTGCGCCCGGGCGGCGCCGTAGTCGGGGTTTTTGTGCAGGCGTCTGGCTAAACGCCTATAGGGTCCTTATTTTTCCCGCCCTTTTGGCCGCCCTTTTTGGAAGGTCGGGCGCCTCGCGTCTCGCCGCCATCTTGGTAGTGGAACCCACTAAAATGCCCCCTCGGCTCCTCCCACAAGCGCCTGACTGAATGGACTGCAGCCCGCGGCGCCGCTGCGCCCCCATCCCGTGTCCGCACACCCGCAAACGCCGCGGAAAATCGCGCCCGGACGGCTCCGGGGTCCGGGTGGCGCGCGCAGGCAGCCGGCTGCCACGCGCCCGGGCTCCTTGCCTTTTTCCCTCCCTTTCGGCCCCGAGCTGCGGGCGGGCGGGCGGCAGCGCCGCCCCCGAGCTCACAGTGCGGGGCTGCCACGTGCCTCGGGGACGGGCGGGGGGGACAGCTGCACTACCGCTCTTTGGCCACAGGGTGGCAGCATTGTCTCACAGATCATGAGGGACGGGCACGGGGGACAGCTGCACTACCGCTGTTTGCCCACGCGGTGGCAGCATTGCCGCACAGATCAGGCGGGACGGGCACGGGGGACAGCTGCACTACCGCTGTTTGCCCACGCGGTGGCAGCATTGCCGCACAGATCAGGCGGGACGGGCGGGAGGGACAGCTGCACTACCGCTCTCTGCCCACAGGGTGGCAGCACTGCCGCGCGGCGGCGCGGAGCGGAGCCATAAACGAACGTGCCCAGGAATGCCCTGGCGAACAGCCTCCGGAATAAACGGCCCAAAAGACCCCCGAGCACACCTGCGAGAACCCTGCCAGCAACCAGACCGAAACAAAAAAGCCTTTCGTTCAGGCTCTATTTCAATATTTTTTATCTTTGTGATTCTGATATTTACATTCATCATTACAATTCATCTTTTATATTATGTACATTATACATCATGTATTATGTTTATTATACTATTATATTTATTATAGATATTAAATATAGAAAGTTATATATAAAATAATTTATTATGTAATGTTATAAATAATAATACATTTCATTTAAATATGATTATGTACATTATAGATGTTTATATTATGTATATTAAATATATTTATAAAACGTGTAGTAAGTAATAATATATTGTGTATTTTTTATTGATATTATTTTTCATATCCTATACTTTTTGTTATTTTTCTTTTTCATTATTTTTTAAATTCGTTTGTTTATATTTTAAACGATATTTTACACTAGATGAATTCATGAACCTAACACATCAGAAACACAATTAATTTGAATTAAATGAGCCTGGTTTTCTAAGGGGTAAAGTTTTAATCTTTATTTAGATAATATGGGCATATTTTCTCTATCTGTATGGGGTTTTTTTGGTGGGTTGCGGGGGAGTTTATTTTGGGGGTTTTCTTTTTTTGTTCGCTTTGTTTTGGATTTCTTTGCTAATAAACAAGCAGGGTCGGAGAGTTACAAAATAAAACGTCTACTTTGTTTTTATTGCTCCCTCTGAAATACGCCTCGACAGCCTGGACAGCAGGCTGCTGCTGGTAACACTGTGCACGGGTAGGAGGAGACCTGGTCGGGGCTGGGAAGGAAAAAACGGCACCACGGTGGTCACAGCTTTCTCCCTTCAGGAGTTTTATGGAGCAGAAAATACAGAGCTTTTGCCAACTGCGCTCTCTATGACATCCCGACGTCCAGCGGGCACCGAGGTCATTTCTCATCTTTCTTGCCAACAGCCAAACCCCCAGGCGCCCGGGGGAAGAAAGAGTATGGGGGAAAAAAAAAAAAGGAACAAAGAAAACATGAAAAAATAAACCAAAACTATAGAAAATAATAAATAAAATTAAAATACCAAAAGAAAAAAATTTCAAAGTAACAAAAAAGTGGAAAAAAAATTTAAACAAAAAATTAAAATAAAAAACGAAAAGTAGTTTTAACAAGTAAATAAATAGCTAAAGAAAAAAAATAAAAATTAAAAAACTGAAGAAAAAGTCTTTGAAAAACCACAAAACGCAACATGAAAAACCACAACAAAAGAGCACAAAAATACAAAAATAACAAAAAATAAAAGACAAAATTAAATAAACGCAGCTCTCACCTCCTGCCACTGCCTAAAAAAGCGCCATGGCTTTCCTCAATTATGCAGCAATAAGGGAAACAAACCCAGTGCCCCCCAGAACAGAAGGTTTTCTAGACAATTCCCACTTCTGCTTGGAAACAAATTCTATTTTAGTGGGAAGCTCATTTTGGACAAACATCCAAATGTGCCAAGGTAGGAAAGAACCAGCCCCTTGTGTCCAAGGAACAGCAGCTAGGCCTGGATTCAGGTTTTAATGGCATTTATGTAATTAAAAATGCAGTAAATTGAACTTTACAAAGAGACGAATCGTGGCAAATAAATACTTCAAAGTTTTCTTGGGAAATCACAGAATTTTGTGGAGATGGTGCTGGACAATTGCTGATTTACCAACATTAATTGGGTAAATTTCCTTAGAAATGTGCTCTACAAGGTACAAAAATTCCAATTAGGATGGAAAATTGGAATAAATAAATATTCCCTTACTAAAATCAGAGAGAAAATCAGAGTTATTCCTTCAATTAAAAGGAAGGAATAACATCCAAATCCAAGCCTGCCTGGAAAACAAGCTCAGGAATTTCTAACATTGAAAACTTTTGCAAGAGTCATGAAGTTGGTGAAAGTTCATGGAATGATGATTTAAAATCTGCTTCCTCTGCACTGATTTAAAGGGAAGTGGGAATTCAACAGGTCCAGTTACTCCCATCCAACCTTGGACTGGGATAAGGCCTTCCAGTGGCTTCACTTCCTACTGGCTCTCTCCTTTTCGCCAACTACCTGCAAGAGGAAAAGCAACAGGAATAAAGTCTCAAACAGGATGGCCTTGGTCCAGGCAGACTGAGGTGCAGCTCCCAGGGAGGGAGGCCAGGCTGTGCCTCGGGGAGCTCCAGGAATCTGGGATTGCCCGTGGGATTCAAGGGCTGGAAAAGCACACCCACCTGCCAGGTTCAGTGCTGGGACAGAGCAAGGCCGGGGCTCGGGGGCAGCAGTTAGAGCTGGGACTGCAGGAGAACACCCCAAACCCGGGTTAAACATCCGGCACGACACGCAGCACGCTCCGGGAGAAACTCGGGCGGGAGAAGCCCCGGGATGCTCCACGTTCCTTGCCCTTGGCAGCTGTGCCAGGGCCTCCCTCAGAATGCTGACCTCACCGTGCAGCTCCTACAAAACAGGAGAACTTATGGGAATCGCCCAGAATCCCTGGACTTCCAGTTATTAAGAACCACAGCTGCAGCGAAAGGTGTACAAACGCTACTGCAAACCAGCAGGGCTGAGGAGACGCAGGGATTTATTCCCGAGGGGACACAAGGATCCCTCAGCCAGCCAGGATTTCTCCCAGGCTCTTCCCACTGCTCTCTAAGGACACAAACAGCAGTTTTTCCCTCGAGTTCCCCTTTCCATCAATGCCAAGACTCGTGTTCTCCTCCAACCCCAGGTTCAGGAAGGAAAGTAGGAATATTATCACTGCACAGACTGTCCAGGAGGGTGTGACTGAGGCAGCAGCACCAGCTCCCACTCCACTGCTGCTCTGGATTCCTGAGCAGCTCCTTTCCATCCTGCCCTTCCCAGCACCATTCCCTGGGTGCCATGTCCACAGACACCTTCTCCATGCCGCTTAAAACCCACAGACACCAACAGAAAGGAGATCAAAAATCAATTCACATGTTGCTAGTCAGAGAGAATGGGAGAGGCCTAAAAATCTGCATTTATTTTAGAACACTAGAGCAATTTCTTCATGACCCTGACTATCAGTGATGGGCAGATAAACACCTTCTTTAACTTACTACCTGCAAAAACATCAAGTTTCAAGTTTAGTAAAGATAAAATTTTGCTGCAAAAATAAAAGAGGTGGGATGTTGGTGTTAGTGCTTTAACCTTCGGACATTAGCGGGTATTTGTAAAACAAATTCATTATTGAAGCAGCTAACTTGAAAATAAGGGGTTTTTACAATAAAGTTGACCAAAAAAGAGTCTCAAAATTAAGATATAGGCTGCACAAATATTTAAGAAAAAAAAAGTTGTCTTTCGTGCGTATAACCTGCCAGTCTCTCATGTTTTCAGTCCTTACCATTTATTTTTACCAAGGTGATGATTAAAACCTTGTCAAAAGCTCAAAAAAAAAAATTCCAGGACAAGGCAGGTGTTTTCCCAAGTACCCTCAGTGTGGAGCTGTGTCAGCCACAAGTGTTTGCTCCCTCAGCCCAGCCCGGAGCAGGCTCCAGCTGCTGCCCAGGGGGGTTACCAAGGGACTCACCTGTTTGAAGCTGTAAACGCAGGTGGCCTGCACTGGAGTGCCAATAAATGTGAAATGTGTGACTCTCACCTTGAATAGCGATCGATCTTCTCAGGGGAGCCCCTCACCCAGGATGGGGGGCTCTGCCACACATTTCATCTCTCCGCATCTGAAACAAAGTCAGGACAACAGTCAGAGTGCTGCAGGATACCTTGACAGCTCCACACATCTTGTGGCAATCTAGGAATACCCTCTACAGTCTAACCACACCCCACATCACAAATTTCAAGCCCCCAGGACTATTACCCTCGTACCCCTACACCCAGACTGAGCAGCAAGGCAGAGCAGCTCCCGGCCAAACACACACCAACACCCGTGACACAGCACAGGACAAACGAGGGGACGCAACAGGGACAGAAAACTCTGGGCAAGAAGAATGACCCTGAGGGTCCAGAGAACTCGGAATGAGATGACCGAGGTGAGACGGAAGGTGAGCTGGCCAGGCTCAGAGAACCCTGCAGGAACAAGATGCCATCGGGATGACTTATCCCAAGAAACGCAGAGATGGATGCCCGAGAATCCTACGGTCAGAATCCTCCACCTGTCTTTGCATTCTCACAAGACCTAACCCGCCGGAATGGATCAGGGCGGTGCACGGCTGTCAGTACAGCTCAGAACAAGACCTGAAAAGGCATCGGACCGGATGCTTGTGAAGAGAGATGGATTCTGATGAGTGTCCGAGCAGCTGAGACAAAGGCACCTGGCTGAGGAGCACAGAGATCAGAAATGCTAAGACTGATGCCAGGGGTTTGGACAGGCCCCTGAAAGGACTAAAGGAAAAGACAAGACACCAAACAGACAGAGTGCACAACAGACAAGTGACACAACACACACCAGGACTGCTCTGCCCTGCACACCTCAGCACTGACATGAAAAATGAGACTTTCCCTTCATGTAGCCTAAGGGGTCACATCTTGGTGCCCCCAACTCCAAATCTGACTTAAAAAACCCCTCCCGGTGATCCCTGCCCTGGCATCCTGCTTTCATCCCCTCTGTGAGCCACAGCCCTCCACTTATCTCTCAGGCATCCAGGGAGGCAAATCCCTGCCAGGTCCAAAGAAGGCCACCTCTGCCTCAGGAAAATTCCTGCTGTCGCCGGGCTGTCGTCTCTTAGTCAGCTACAACAAAAAAAACCAAACATGAATGCGTGATCTTAGCAGCCCATCACCCAAAACCCGACAATTCTGCTACTCACTGTCTCCTAAGCTTGCCTGGGTCCTCGGCCCCGCGCTTCAGCTGCGCTCAGAGGCCAACGCCGGCATCGCAGGGTCTGCCTGGGTAAAGAGCAGACAAGGTGACGTGGCAGCGCTGGAACTTGAGGGGACCCTCCCTCCTCCTCCTTCTCCTCCCTGACTCACCTCAACTCCTCGGCCGTTATCCAAGCCTACCTGGATGGGGCCTTCACAAGGAGAAGATCAAGGCTCCATCACAGACTCCTGGAATGCTCCCTGAGGGCTCACGGGTGAGGTGACGCGGGTCTGTCGTCCCGTTGGTGAGAGGGGAGCTCGGCCTCCTGCGAGTGGACTCCCTAAAACACACAAGAACGGAGGCTTAGAGTTGCACCAGCGAGTGAGGCTTGAACAATAGCAACAGCTTCTGTCCACGAGTCACTGCTCACCTCGCCCACGTCAGCTTGACTGCTGAGATCCGGCTTCACCACCTAAAAATAAAGACAAAGAACAGAGCTGTAACACAGCCATCATTTACACCTCCCCTGCAAACAGAAACAGGGACTGACCTTCTCAGGGGAGCCCCCTCACCCAGGATGGGGGGCTCTGCCACAGATTTCATCTCTCTGCATCTGAAACAGAGTTTGGACAAAAGTCAGAGTGCTGCAGGATACCTTGACAGCTCCAGACATCTTGTGGCAATCTAGGAATACCCTCTACAGTCTAACCACACCCCACATCACAAATTTCAAGCCCCCAGGACTATTACCCTCGTACCCCTACACCCAGACTGAGCAGCAAGGCAGAGCAGCTCCCGGCCAAACACACACCAACACCCGTGACACAGCACAGGACAAACGAGGGGACGCAACAGGGACAGAAAACTCTGGGCAAGAAGAATGACCCTGAGGGTCCAGAGAACTCGGAATGAGATGACCGAGGTAAGATGGAAGGTGAGCTGGCCAGGCTCAGAGAACCCTGCAGGAACAAGATGCCATCGGGATGACTTATCCCAAGAAACGCAGAGATGGATGCCCGAGAATCCTACGGTCAGAATCCTCCACCTGTCTTTGCATTCTCACAAGACCTAACCCGCCGGAATGGATCAGGGCGGTGCACGGCTGTCAGTACAGCTCAGAACAAGACCTGAAAAGGCATCGGACCGGATGCTTGTGAAGAGAGATGGATTCTGATGAGTGTCCGAGCAGCTGAGACAAAGGCACCTGGCTGAGGAGCACAGAGATCAGAAATGCTAAGACTGATGCCAGGGGTTTGGACAGGCCCCTGAAAGGACTAAAGGAAAAGACAAGACACCAAACAGACAGAGTGCACAACAGACAAGTGACACAACACACACCAGGACTGCTCTGCCCTGCACACCTCAGCACTGACATGAAAAATGAGACTTTCCCTTCATGTAGCCTAAGGGGTCACATCTGGGACATCCCCAGCTCCAAACCAGACTCGAAAAATCCCTCCCAGTGATCCCTGCCCTGGTACCCCACTTTCATCCCCTCCCTAGTTCCGAGCCCTCCACTTATCTCTCAGATGTCTGGGGAGGTGAATCCACGCTGGGCCCCAAAGAAGGCCGCCTATGCCTCTGGGAAATTCCTCCTGTCACTGGGCTGCTGTCTCCTAGTCAGCTACAATAAAGAAAACCAAATATCAAAGCATAATCTTAGCTGCACATCAGCCAAAACCCAGCAGCTCTGCTACTCACCGTCTCTTAAGCAGGACCGGGCCCTCGGGCCCCGTGCGTGCGTCAGCTGAGCTCGGAGGCCGACGCTCGCAGCGCCAAAGCCTTAGAGGCATTACTGGCACCGAGCCCACCCACCGTGGCCTCCATTAGGGCTGTGAGCATCCCCGGTTAGAGCAGGACAGGAACGCAGGGTGGACATCCCCGGTGAACCTCAACCCTGTGGACTCTGCCCCACCACTGTCACTTCCTGCCTGGCCCTAGCTTAGGGCTACTGCCTGCACCTCTCAGGACTTCTGGCCTTGTCTTGCGTTAGGATTGCTGCCGGCACCTGCTCTCAGGGAAACGGTGTTGGCAGCAGCGCTGTGAGGGCCGGGATGCCTGTACTCTGACTTGTATCCTAGGCTGTACCCCTGATTTTCACTGTGTGTTCTCTAGTCCTTGAGTCCTTTACCTCAGCCTCTGTGTGTATCACTGTAACCTCCCCCCTTCTGAACCCTGCTTCTTCAGAGCCCTAGACCTTGCAGCCGGGGACGCTCTGCACCGTTAGGGTCCCAAGAGCTGTCCCGCACGCAGGACAGGTACATCCACAGTTGTTCCCTGCCTACCCTAAGAAACGTGGCCCTGAGACAGGGCAGAGGCTGACAGAGCCGAACTCTTTGCGGTGGCAAAAGGCACGAAGCCTTACCAACCGCCGCCTCGAGAGGGAATCAGGAGCACTTCCACCGGCTGCGGAGAGACAGGGAATCCCAGGGTGGGTGGGGCGGGAAACCCCCGTTATCCCCAGCCCTGTTGGATCCTGCTCCCCACTATCGCTTCCTGCCTGGCCCTAGCCTGACTGTGTCTGCACAGGTCAGAGCTTCTGGTGTGTTCCTGCACTAGGGCTGCTGCCTGCACCTGCTCTCAGGGGAAGTGTGCTGGTAGCAGTGCTGTGAGGGCCGCTACACCTGTACTCTGACTTGTATCCTAGCCTGTTCCCCTGAGTTTCACAGTGTGTCCTCTAGTCCTCGAGTCCTTTACCTCAGCCTCTGTGTGTGTGGCTACACCTCCCCCCTTCTAAACCCAACTTCTTTAGAGCCCTACACCTCGCAGCCAGGCCTTCTGGCATTGTCCTGCATAAGGGCTCCTGCCTGTACCTGCACTCAGGGAAACGGGCATGTCTTTAGGGCTACTCCTTCGGGTCTGGGGTAGGGGTGGGGTCGGGCTGGTACACCTGTACTCTCAATTGGCACATCTTGGACATCCCTATCTCCACACCTGACTCAAAAACCCCTCCTGACAAGTCCTGACCCAGCACTCCACTTTCATCCCCTCTGTGGCTCTGAACCCTCCACTTATCTCTTGGACGTCTGGGGATGAGAATCCACGCCGGGTGCCACAGAATGCCGCCTCGCTCTCTGGGAATTTCCTGCTGTCACCGGGCTGCTGTCTCTTATTCAGCTACAAGAAATAAAACAAACATCGATGTATGATCTCAGCAGATCTGTTGGCCAATCGGTCAGGGTGTAAGACAAGTAGACCACCTAAAACACACAAACAATAACATATGCTGAAGAGTTACATCAGAAACACCAGCACACTTAACTGCATAAATATATAAATTTTCAAACAGACAACCCCAAAAAAATTCCAGCAAAAAAAGCCAACTCTTATCACCCCTAGTCAAACTACTGAATATAATAAAAACAACACCATGTCCAAACCCCTTAATAATACTCCAGAACATATACTCAGAGCCCCCCCAAAGTTAAAGACTTCCCCCTAGCCAAATAAAAAGGAAAAAGCCCATGTCTTGCGACCCATATTAATTCATTAACTTAAAACTTTAAAAATAAACGTTAAAGTTTAAACCTTTAGACAACACTAGCACACCATAGACGCCAATCCCATCACTACATGCCAAACCGAAACTTATTTCAACCTTTTGTGCTGCTGCTGCTGCTCGGCACAAAGGTTTGTCCCTCAGCACCTCCTGAAGTAATGTTCCACGCCCAAGGCCTCCCCCAGCCCCTGTGAGATGAACTCACCATCCTTCCATGAGCCTCACCTGGGAGCCCAGCATAAACCCCTCTCCTCCCGCAGCTCCGTGCCAAACTCAGCTCGGGCTCCCCTCTTAAAGCAGTGCTGGCAGGACCCGCCCCCTCGTTATCCTTTACAGCTTCCACCTGTCCCCTCATCAGTGTGACAGCTCTCACCTGGGGCTGCTCTGTCCCCTCAATCATCCTGTGACAGCTCTCACCTGCAGCTGCTGCCAGTCCCTGCTGCTCATTTCCTGGACATTGCACTGTGTGCACTGACACGCTGGGGCACCGGGCTTTCCTTGCTGTGAATAAGGATCCCTCTGCTCCTGCACGTGCCCAAGGCTGAAACTGGGATTCCACCTCCTAAATTCCGTTTGTGTGAGGTTCACAATTCCTAAGGAAATTTCCCAGCAATCGTTACCCTTCATTTACATTTTCTCCTTTGGAATCATCACTACCTTGTCTTTCTGTGCAAGGGTTCCAAACGTTCATTGGGAGTTCAGTAGCCGGGTTGGCTTGTTTATAACTTAGCTGACAATCCCAGGCTAAATCCAAACACCCAGAGATACAGGGAAATATGGAGACAGTTTATAAATACTGCCCACCTCTGACCCTGAATTCTTCATCGCACATCCTCGGAGCAGATTTACTCCATCCTTTCATCCCAGCAGCACCCCTCCAGCACAACTCTCACTTCTCACACATGTTTCTTCCCACAAACCAAACAGAAATCTACTACAGGGCGAGGCGGGGAGGGGCGAGGCCGGTCTCGGGGCAGAGCCCCCGGGCCCTCAGGGCGGGCCGGGGGGACCGGAGCAGAGCCCGGGCCGGGTTGGAGCCGGAGCCGGTCTGAGGGCGGAGGCCCCGGGCCCTCAGCGCGGGCCGGGGGGCGGGGGCGGTTCCCGGGGCCCGCTGTCCAATCAGCACTGCCGATGCCTCAGCGAGCCCGCCAATCGCGGGGATTCAAAAGGGTGGCGGAAGTAGCTGCTGCTCTATGGGCTCGGTGAGGAACGCCCCGGTGGGGTCCCGGCGCCGTGCACTTGGGACCCGCCCCGCGCCCCTGAAGCCGCGCCCCCGGTACTGCCCGGCCCCGGCTGCCTCCGGGCCCCGCCTCACAGAGCCCCGGCTCCGCCCCGAGCCCGCCCCGGCTCCGCCCCGAGCCCGCCCCGGCGCCCCGCGCTGCCCGGGATGGGGGCGGGACCATCGCCCGCGGCCCCGCCCCGCCCCTCACAGCTGAGCCGAGCCGAGGTTGCTCGCGGCCCTGCGCGGAGCCAGGCGGGGCCGGAAATGGGACCGGCCGTTCTGGTTCGGGTCCTGTCAGTGTCGGCTGCGGCTCCCGAGCGGTGCGGCCTCCCCCGGCGGGCGGGCTATGGGTCTCGGGGCCGGAGGACCAGGGGGGCGTTGCGATCGGGATCGGGACCGGGATCGCTGCGGGCGGCAGGAGCCGCTCCTGCTCCGCCTGCAGCCGGAGCTGCGCTGGGGTCCTGGCGGGGCTCTGGGCACGGGAGGACGGCGGCGGCGATTTCCTCTGATAACCTCTGATATCGGCCCCCCCACAGCATCATTGATCCCCACCCGAGTGTCACTGACCCCCCCCAATGTCATTGATGCCCCCCCAATATTCCACTGATCTTCCCTCAGCGTCGCTGACCCCCCCAAAATTCCAGTGATCCCCCCCACTTGATCCCGCCCTTTTTCTCCCCTCACGTTTCCCGCCCTTTTTCTCCCCTCACGTTTCCCGCCCTTTTTCGTGGGGAACGATCCCTGAGGGGGCCTGTGGAGGGATTCTGGAGGTCCGAGGGGTGAATTTGGGGTTTGGAGGGAGGTTTTGGGGGGTCCCAGGGATGGATTTTGGGGTTTTTGGGGGTCCAAGGGATGGATTCGAGGGTCCCGGGGTAGATCTGGGGTCCTGGGGAGGTTTTGGGGGGTCCCAGGGGTGGATTTGGGGTTCATGGGTTTTATGGCGCCTCAGGGGTGAATTTGGGGTCCGGGGAGAGGTTTTGGGGGTTTTTCGGGGTCCCAGGGGTGAATTTGGGGTCCGGGGAGGGGTTTTTGGGGGTCCCTCACCTGCAGGGCGTCGCGGGGGTGGCAGGGGGAGGGGGCAGCGGGGGGGGCCCAGCGCCCACCCCCCCTTGGGCTTCAGGAGGGCGTCGATGAGACCGAAACAGCTCGAGGGGGGGGTCAAAAACGGGGGGGGTCACGGGCTGGAACCCCCCAGTGCCCCCCAAACCACCCCCAGGGCCCCCCCCGACCTCCAGGAGCCCCCAAAACCCTCCTCAGGTTCCTTTGATGCCTCAAATGGGCCGCCCAAACCTCCCGAAGATCCCCCAAAAACACCCAAAGCAGCCCCCAGGACTCCCCCCAGACCCCCCACAACCCCCCAAACCCCTCCAGGACAACTCGGGACCCCCAGGACCCCCCAAATCCGCTCCCCCGTCCCCCTGAGGCCTCGTTTGACCCGCTCCACGTTGCGGACAGGCAGCAGCTGATCAAGCCACAAGCACCAACACCTGCGGGACTGGGATGGACTGGGAGCACTGGGAGGGTGATCAGAGAGAACTGGGATGGACGGGGAGTGGACTGGGATGAACTGGCAGGTGTGTGGGGGTCCGTGGTGGGCACACGGTGCCTAACTGGTCTATACTGGGATGGGTCGGATGGCCCCAGGGGAGGGGGTGTGGCCACACTGGTCCAGACTGGGAGGGGTGTCACCGTGGCGCCGGAGGCGGAGTCGAGGATTCGGGCGAGGCAGGGACACCTAGGGGACAGCCAGGGCACCCCCAGGGACACCTAGGGGACACCAGGGCACCCCTGCGTACACCTAGGGGACAGCGAGGGTACCCCTGGGTACACCTAAGGGACAGCGAGGGCACTTTTGGGGACAGCCAGGGCCCCCCCAGGGACAGCCAGGGCACCCCCAGGGACACCTAGGGGACAGCCAGGGCACTCCCAGGGACACCTAGGGGACAGCCAGGGCACCCCCAGGGACGCCTAGGGGACAGCCAGGGCACCCCTAGGGACGCCTAGGGGACAGTCAGGGCACCCCAGGGACAGCCAGGGCACTCCCAGGGACAGCCAGGGCACCCCCAGGGACACCTAGGGGACAGCCAGGGAACCCCCAGAAACACCTAGGGGACAGCCAGGGCATCCTCAGGGACACCTAAGGGATAGCCAGGGCACCCCCTGGGACACCTAGGGGACAGCGAGGGTACCCCTGGGTACACCTAGGGGACAGCGAGGGCACTTTTGGGGACAGCCAGGGCCACCCCAGGGACAGCCAGGGCACTCCCAGGGACACCTAGGGGACACCAGGGCACCCCTGGGTACACCTAGGGGACAGCGAGGGTACCCCTGGGTACACCTATGGGACAGCGAGGGCACTTTTGGGGACAGCCAGGGCCCCCCCAGGGACAGCCAGGGCACCCCCAGGGACACCTAGGGGACAGCCAGGGCACCCCCAGGGACACCTAGGGGACAGCCAGGGAACCCCCAGGGACACCTAAGGGACAGCCAGGGCACCCCCAGGGACGCTTAGGGGACAGTCAGGGCACCCCAAGGACAGCCAGGGAACCCCCAGGGACACCTAGGGCCCCCCAGGGACACCTAGGGGACAGCCAGGGAACCTCCAGGGACACCTAAAGGACAGCCAAGGCACTCCCAGGGACACCTAGGGGACAGCTAGGGAACCCCCAGGGACACCTAAGGGACAGCCAGGGCACCCCAGGGAGAGCCAGGGCCCCCACAGGGACACCTAGGGGACAGCCAGGGAACCCCCAGGGACACCTAAGGGACAGCCAGGGCATCCTCAGGGACACCTAAGGGAGAGCCAGGGCACCCCCTGGGACACCTAGGGGACAGCGAGGGTACCCCTGGGTACACCTAGGGGACAGCGAGGGCACTTTTGGGGACAGCCAGGGCCACCCCAGGGACAGCCAGGGCACTCCCAGGGACACCTAGGGGACACCAGGGCACCCCTGGGTACACCTAGGGGACAGCGAGGGTACCCCTGGGTACACCTATGGGACAGCGAGGGCACTTTTGGGGACAGCCAGGGCCCCCCCAGGGACAGCCAGGGCACCCCCAGGGACACCTAGGGGACAGCCAGGGCACCCCCAGGGACACCTAGGGGACAGCCAGGGAACCCCCAGGGACACCTAAGGGACAGCCAGGGCACCCCCAGGGACGCTTAGGGGACAGTCAGGGCACCCCAAGGACAGCCAGGGAACCCCCAGGGACACCTAGGGCCCCCCAGGGACACCTAGGGGACAGCCAGGGAACCTCCAGGGACACCTAAAGGACAGCCAAGGCACTCCCAGGGACACCTAGGGGACAGCTAGGGAACCCCCAGGGACACCTAAGGGACAGCCAGGGCACCCCAGGGAGAGCCAGGGCCCCCACAGGGACACCTAGGGGACAGCCAGGGAACCCCCAGGGACACCTAAGGGACAGCCAGGGCATCCTCAGGGACACCTAAGGGAGAGCCAGGGCACCCCAGGGACAGCCAGGGAACCCCAGGGACACCTAGGGGACAGCCAGGGCATCCTCAGGGACACCTAAGGGAGAGCCAGGGCACCCCCAGGGACACCTAGGGGACAGCAAGGGCACCCCAGGGACAGCCACGGGACAGCCAGGGCGACCCCAGGGTCAGCCAGGGCACCCCCAGAGACACCTAGGGGACAGCCAGGGAACCTCCAGGGACACCTAAAGGACAGCCAAGGCACTCCCAGGGACACATAGGGGACAGCCAGGGCACCCCCAGGGACACCTAGGGGACAGCCCGGGGACCCCAAGGTGCACCTAGGGGACGGCAAGGGCACCCCAAGGGACAGCCGGGGCACCCCATGGGACAGCTAGGGGACAGCCAGGGCACCCCAGGGACAGCCAGGGAACCCCCAGGGACACCTAGGGGACAGCAAGGGCACCCCTGGGGACACCTAGGGGACAGGGAGGGCACTTTCGGGGACAGCCAGGACACCCCCAGGGACAGCCAGGGGACAGCTGGGGCCCCCCCAGGGACACATACGGGACAGCCAGGGCCCCCCCAGGAACAGCCAGGGGACCCCCAGGGACACTTAGGGGACAGCCAGGGCCCCCAAGGGACACCTAGGGGACAGCCAGGGCACCCCCAGGGGTTGAAGGGGCCCCCCCGCTCCAAACCCAGCACGGCCGCCTGCGTTGCGGCCCCCCAAAAACCCATGGCCGCCCCCCGAGCTGATATCGACCCCCCCACAGCATCATTGATCCCCACCCGAGTGTCACTGACCCCCCCCAATGTCATTGATGCCCCCCCAGTATTCCATTGATCTTCCCTCACCGTCGCTGACGCCCCCCAAAATTCCATTGATCCCTCCCACTTGATCCCGCCCTTTTTCTCCCCTCACGTTTCCCGCCCTTTTTCTCCCCTCACGTTTCCCGCCCTTTTTCGTGGGGAACGACCCCTGAGGGGGCCTGTGGAGGGATTCTGGAGGTCCGAGGGGTGAATTTGGGGTTTGGAGGGAGGTTTTGGGGGGTCCCAGGGATGGATTTTGGGGTTTTTGGGGGTCCAAGGGATGGATTCGAGGGTCCCGGGGTGGATCTGGGGTCCTGGGGAGGTTTTGGGGGGTCCCAGGGGTGGATTTGGGGTTCATGGGGAGGGGTTTAGGGGTTTTATGGCGCCTCAGGGGTGAATTTGGGGTCCGGGGAGAGGTTTGGGGGGTTTTTTGGGGTCCCAGGGGTGAATCTGGGGTCTGGGGAGGGGTTTTTGGGGGTCCCTCACCTGCAGGGCGTCGCGGGGGTGGCAGGGGGAGGGGGCAGCGGGGGGGGCCCAGCGCCCACCCCCCCTTGGGCTTCAGGAGGGCGTCGATGAGACCGAAACAGCTCGGGGGGGGGGGTCAAAAACGGGGGGGGTCACGGGCTGGAACCCCCCAGTGCCCCCCAAACCACCCCCAGGGCCCCCCCCGACCTCCAGGAGCGCCCAAAACCCTCCTCAGGTTCCTTTGATGCCTCAAATGGGCCGCCCAAACCTCCCGAAGATCCCCCAAAAACACCCAAAGCAGCCCCCAGGACTCCCCCCAGACCCCCCACAACCCCCCAAACCCCTCCAGGACAACTCGGGACCCCCAGGACCCCCCAAATCCGCTCCCCCGTCCCCCTGAGGCCTCGTTTGACCCGCTCCACGTTGCGGACAGGCACCAGCTGATCAAGCCACAAGCACCAACACCTGCGGGACTGGGATGGACTGGGAGCACTGGGAGGGTGATCAGAGAGAACTGGGATGGACGGGGAGTGGACTGGGACGAACTGGCAGGCGTGTGGGGGTCCGTGGTGGGCACACGGTGCCTAACTGGTCTATACTGGGATGGGTCTAATGGCCCCAGGGGAGGGGGTGTGGCCACACTGGTCCAGACTGGGAGGGGTGTCACCATGGCGCCGGAGGCGGAGTCGAGGATTCGGGCGAGGCAGGGACACCTAGGGGACAGCCAGGGCACCCCCAGGGACACCTAGGGGACAGCCAGGGCACCCCAGGGACAGCCAGGGCACCCCCAGGGACAGCCACGGGACAGCCAGGGAACCCCCAGAAACACCTAGGGGACAGCCAGGGCATCCTCAGGGACACCTAGGGGACAGCCAGGGCACTCCCAGGGACACCTAGGGGACACCAGGGCACCCCTGGGTACACCTAGGGGACAGCGAGGGTACCCCTGGGTACACCTAGGGGACAGCGAGGGCACTTTTGGGGACAGCCAGGGCACCCCCAGGGACACCTAGGGGACAGCCAGGGCACCCCCAGGGACACCTAGGGGACAGCCAGGGAACCCCCAGGGACACCTAAGGGACAGCCAGGGCACCCCCAGGGACGCTTAGGGGACAGTCAGGGCACCCCAAGGACAGCCAGGGAACCCCCAGGGACACCTAGGGGACAGCCAGGGAACCTCCAGGGACAGCCACGGGACAGCCAAGGCACCCCCAGGGACACCTTCGGTACAGCCAAGGCACCCCAGGGACACATAGGGGACAGCCAGGGCACCCCCAGGGACACCTAGGGGACAGCCCGGGGACCCCAAGGTGCACCTAGGGGACGGCAAGGGCACCCCAAGGGACAGCCGGGGCACCCCAAGGGACAGCTAGGGGACAGCCAGGGCACCCCTGGGGACACCTAGGGGACAGGGAGGGCACTTTCGGGGACAGCCAGGGCACCCCAGGGACAGTCAGGGCACCCCCAGGGACACCCAGGGCCCCCAGGGACACCTAGGGGACAGCCAGGGCACTCCCAGGGACACCTAGGGTCAGCCAGGGCACCCCCAGGGACACCTAAGGGACAGCCAGGGCACCCCCAGGGACGCTTAGGGGACAGCCAGGGCACCCCAGGGACAGCCAGGGAACCCCCAGGGACACCTAGGGGACAGCCAGGGCACCCCCAGGGACACCTAGGGGACAGCCAGGGAACCCCCAGGGACACCTAGGGGACAGCCAGGGCACCCCAGGGACAGTCAGGGCACCCCAAGAGACACCCAGGGCACCCCAGGGACACCTAAGGGACAGCCAGGGCACCCCAGGGACAGCCAGGGAACCCCCAGGGACACCTAGGGGACAGACAGGGCACCCCAGGGACACCTAAGGGACAGCCAGGGCACCCCAGGGAGAGCCAGGGCACCCCCAGGGACGCCTAGGGGACAGTCAGGGCACCCCAGGGACAGCCAGGGAACGCCCAGGGACACCTAGGGGACAGACAGGGCACCCCAGGGACACCTAAGGGACAGCCAGGGCACCCCCAGGGACGCCTAGGGGACAGCCAGGGAACCCCAGGGACAGCCAGGGCACCCCCAGGGACAGCCACGGGACAGCCAGGGAACCCCCAGAAACACCTAGGGGACAGCCAGGGCATCCTCAGGGACACCTAAGGGACAGCCAGGGCACCCCCAGGGACACCTAGGGGACAGCCAGGGCACCCCCAGGGACACCTAGGGGACAGCCAGGGAACCCCCAGGGACACCTAGGGGACAGCCAGGGCACCCCCAGGGACGCCTAGGGGACAGTCAGGGCACCCCAGGGACAGCCAGGGAACCCCCAGGGACACCTAGGGGACAGTCAGGGCACCCCAGGGACAGTCAGGGCACCCCCAGGGACACCTAGAGGACAGCCATGGAACTCCCAGGGACACCTAGGGGACAGCCAGGGAACCCCCAGGCACACCTAAGGGACAGCCAGGGCACCCCAGGGAGAGCCAGGGCACTCCCACGGACACCTAGGGGACAGCCAGGGCACCCCAGGGACACATAGGGGACAGCCCGGGGACCCCAAAGTGCACCCAGGGGACGGCAAGGGCACCGCAGAGACAGCCAGGGCACCCAGAGCTCCAAGGGCTATCCAAGGGATGCTCAAAACCCTTACCAACGATTGGCTTCAATAAAGCAACTCACACAAAGTCACCAACATCACGCGGACACAGCACCATTCTTTTGTTGGTCTGTAACGGCTGCAACAAAATACGCCCTCCTGGAAGCAGTTCAGCACTTACTGATCACTTCTTTGTTTTGGCACTTCCCAGCCAGGGCCTGCGGGGCCTCCTGCAGATGCAGGTCTTCGCTGACAAGGCTCCACTTGTGCAGCAGCAGCAGCAGCTCCCTGAAATTTTAGAAAATATTAGAAAAATACAGGCAAAAATCTCACCTCTGTCCTCCCCTAAGAACATCCCCAGGACATCATCCCAGTTTTTCCCAGCTAGGAGCTGCAAGGAATTCAGGCAGGGGAAATGACATCAGGGAACAGCTTTGTAAAGTCAAAGGCAGAAAGAGAAGATCCACCAGCAAAGGGCAGGAAAGGGGAAAGGTTTCTGAAAACATTTCTGCAGTCTAATTAATAATTATTTCCGCTTCCCCAGCGAGAAGAACACAGACTCACAGCCATTCAGGCCTGACAGTCCCCTGCAGCCAGAGCTCAGCACACATCCACAGAAGCAAGTCCAGCATCTGAAAGAAAAAAAAAAAAAAAAACAAAAACCAAACACAACAATCAAACCAGTAGGAAAAGGTGATTTCTTTGGCTTCAAAGTTATTTCAAGTTCTTAAAGCCCAACACAGCTGCTAGGAGAAACCGAGTCAGGGCTCCTGGCAGACAGAGGGTGTTTTCCCCCCGAGGGGATTGCAGAGGAATTGTCTGGGACTTGGACTGTCCCTCGGGGTGACACCAGTTGCTGTGACTTCTATCATTCCATATGTTTGACTCCCAAAACTTCCCAGCCCAGGGGCTTGAGCTGACAGGGCAGCACAAAGATTGTTCTCTGTGTGGTGCCCAGATTTGGGGTTCACTGTCACCTTTGCTAGTTTAGATGAATTATACCCACGGCCCCGAATTCCCTGCTCAGTTCCCGCTGCAATAACCTCACAGTGCCTCACGGAGCACGGATATTCCCACGCAGAGCTGCTGCTTGAATGCCAGACGTGTCAGGAACCAGCAGAGCTTCCAAGGAAGCTCAGCAGGATGGGGACAGGATAGGTTTCTATTCCATAGATTTGGTTAATTATAACCCTCACCCCCTGGGGGTCACCTGTCAGATTTCCCTGGAATTCAGCCACCCCCCTGAGCTCGGGCTCCAGGTGATGTTTCAGAGCAGGAGAAGGCACTGGCCGGCCTGTGCTGAGGCAGCCCCTGTGCCCTCGGGAGGACACAGCTCCCTGCAGGAGCTCAGCTCCTTTCCGAGCCCCAGCAGTGGCCTCTGCAAGTGCCTTTCCCTCAGGCAAGGGACGCCCATCCCTGCCTTCAGCACACCTCCAGTGGGACCCACCTGCAAAAGCTTTCCATCACTTCTGCACTCCGGCCGGCTCCCTGGAAAAGTCCAGACTTCATCCAAACGAAACTCCATCCCACTCAAACCTTTGATTTTGAGGCATCTCCGAGGGCCGTTGCTCTGGATTTAATTTCTGTGAGGGAGGAGCGCCTTGGCTTTAATGCTGCCGACGGGTGATGTCCTCAGGCTGAAAGGGAGGGGATTTGGGGTGGCCAGGACATCCCTGGCAACTGTGTGGGAGCTCCGGGAGGTGGGAATTGCTGTCTGAGCCCCTCTGCAGACAGCCCGAGCCGCCGTTCCCAGGCAATGCCAGCTGTTCCCCGAGGAGCTCTTGGGCTGTGGGTGCCTCTGTCTGGGCTGCAGCATCTCCCCGTGCCCGGCGGGAGCAGCCCCTGGCCGAGGAGCCGCGGCAGCCCCGGGGCCGTGTCCGTGCCAGCCCCGAGCCCGGCCCCGGGCCCTGCGTTTGGCCGCCGCTGCCACGGGCGGGGCCCCGCAGGCACAGCTCCTCCCTGCACATCATCCCAGGGCTGCTGGCCCCGCTGGGGCTGCCGGCCTCCTTCCTCCCTGCGCCTCCGGGCACCCGGGACACCTGCAGGAAACCCCGAGGGACACTGCAGGCGGCACGGGGGGGCACCGAGGCCTCCGGCCAGAAAAGCAGCCCCGGCCTCAGCAGCTGCCATCATTTTGGCCCGGCAACACTCACCTGCAGGAAACGCCCCTGTGCGGGTGGGACCGGCCCTGCCTCTCTGCAGAGCTTTGGCCGTGGAAGAAGGGAAGCCTCAGGACTTGTCCTGCTCCTTTCCGCCCGGAAAGAGACTTTGTGTGAGTACTTTTACGGCAGCTGCTGGGTAAATCCTGGAAAGGACAGGAAATCAGCGTCACTGGAAGAGCTTTGTGCTGTCGTGAGCTGCCAGCCACTTCTGCCCTCGAGCCATTCCAGGGGCTGGTGTGTGAAGCAGCTTTGGCAGAGAAGGCGGCACTGCACTTACCTTAGTGGGGCCAAGCGTTGCCATCCTATGGAGGTCCATCCCCATAATGCAGAGATTGGTTCAGCTGCTTGGAGCAGAGTCCGGGTAATGCCAAGGTGCTGAGTTCGATTCTCAAACGGTCCGTCCGCTTGAGAGTCAGATTTTAGGATCCCTCTCAGCCTCAGTATATCCTGTGACCTGGAAATAAGAGGAAAATTCTCGGCTGAGTTTTAATAAAACAGCTTTTGCCATTGCAGGGTGTGAGCTGCACTCGGCGATTTTCGGCCGCGACGAGCCCCACGAGCCTTCCGCCCTTCCTTGCCGCCATCATGGTTGCGTCTGAGGCCACTTCCGGTTCCGCCGGCATCTTTTTTGCGGCACCTCTAAGGCCCCCGGCAGGTGTTTACACAGACGCCTGACTAAATCCGCGAATCCGAACGCAAGCGCGGCGCGGCTGAGCACACGGCCCGTGTCCCCACACCTGGAGACGCCGCGGAAAATTGCGCCCGGGCGGCGCCGTAGTCGGGGTTTCGTGCAGGCATCTGGCTAAACGCCTATAGGGTCCTTATTTTTTCGCGCCCTTTTGGCCGCCCTTTTTGGAAGGTCGGGCGCCTCGCGCCTGGGCGCCATTTTGTGAGGGGCGTCGCGTGACTTCCGCTTTTGCTCGCCGCCATCTTGGCTGCGGCTGAGGCCACTTCCGTCCCGGCCGCCATGTTCTTGGCGGCTCGGCATAGGCCCCCGGCAGGTGTTTACACAGACGCCTGAATAAATCCACGAATTTAAAAGCAAGCGCGGCGCGGCTGAGCACACGGCCCGTGTCCCCACACCTGGAGACGCCGCGGAAAATTGCGCCCCGGCGGCGCCGTTGTCGGGGTTTCGTGCAGGCATCTGGCTAAACGCCTATAGGGTCCTTAATTTTTCGCGCCCTTTTGGCCGCCCTTTTTGGAAGGTCGGGCGCCTCGCGCCTGGGCGCCATTTTGTGAGGGGCGTCGCGTGACTTCCGCTTTTGCTCGCCGCCATCTTGGCTGCGGCTGAGGCCACTTCCGTCCCGGCCGCCATGTTCTTTGCGGCTCGGCATAGGCCTCCGCCAGGTGTTTACACAGACGCCTGACTAAATCCGCGAATCCGAACGCAAGCGCGGCGCGGCTGAGCACACGACCGGTGTCCCTACACCTGGAAACGCCGCGGAAAATTGCGCCCGGGCGGCGCCGTAGTCGGGGTTTTTGTGCAGGCGTCTGGCTAAACGCCTATAGGGTCCTTATTTTTCCCGCCCTTTTGGCCGCCCTTTTTGGAAGGTCGGGCGCCTCGCGTCTCGCCGCCATCTTGGTAGTGGAACCCACTAAAATGCCCCCTCGGCTCCTCCCACAAGCGCCTGACTGAATGGACTGCAGCCCGCGGCGCCGCTGCGCCCCCATCCCGTGTCCGCACACCCGCAAACGCCGCGGAAAATCGCGCCCGGACGGCTCCGGGGTCCGGGTGGCGCGCGCAGGCAGCCGGCTGCCACGCGCCCGGGCTCCTTGCCTTTTTCCCTCCCTTTCGGCCCCGAGCTGCGGGCGGGCGGGCGGCAGCGCCGCCCCCGAGCTCACAGTGCGGGGCTGCCACGTGCCTCGGGGACGGGCGGGGGGGACAGCTGCACTACCGCTCTTTGGCCACAGGGTGGCAGCATTGTCTCACAGATCATGAGGGACGGGCACGGGGGACAGCTGCACTACCGCTGTTTGCCCACGCGGTGGCAGCATTGCCACACAGATCAGGCGGGACTGGCGGGGGGGGACAGCTGCACTACCGCTCTCTGCCCACAGGGTGGCAGCACTGCCGCGCGGCGGCGCGGAGCGGAGCCATAAACGAACGTGCCCAGGAATGCCCTGGCGAACAGCCTCCGGAATAAACGGCCCAAAAGACCCCCGAGCACACCTGCGAGAACCCTGCCAGCAACCAGACCGAAACAAAAAAGCCTTTCGTTCAGGCTCTATTTCAATATTTTTTATCTTTGTGATTCTGATATTTACATTCATCATTACAATTCATCTTTTATATTATGTACATTATACATCATGTATTATGTTTATTATACTATTATATTTATTATAGATATTAAATATAGAAAGTTATATATAAAATAATTTATTATGTAATGTTATAAATAATAATACATTTCATTTAAATATGATTATGTACATTATAGATGTTTATATTATGTATATTAAATATATTTATAAAACGTGTAGTAAGTAATAATATATTGTGTATTTTTTATTGATATTATTTTTCATATCCTATACTTTTTGTTATTTTTCTTTTTCATTATTTTTTAAATTCGTTTGTTTATATTTTAAACGATATTTTACACTAGATGAATTCATGAACCTAACACATCAGAAACACAATTAATTTGAATTAAATGAGCCTGGTTTTCTAAGGGGTAAAGTTTTAATCTTTATTTAGATAATATGGGCATATTTTCTCTATCTGTATGGGGTTTTTTTGGTGGGTTGCGGGGGAGTTTATTTTGGGGGTTTTCTTTTTTTGTTCGCTTTGTTTTGGATTTCTTTGCTAATAAACAAGCAGGGTCGGAGAGTTACAAAATAAAACGTCTACTTTGTTTTTATTGCTCCCTCTGAAATACGCCTCGACAGCCTGGACAGCAGGCTGCTGCTGGTAACACTGTGCACGGGTAGGAGGAGACCTGGTCGGGGCTGGGAAGGAAAAAACGGCACCACGGTGGTCACAGCTTTCTCCCTTCAGGAGTTTTATGGAGCAGAAAATACAGAGCTTTTGCCAACTGCGCTCTCTATGACATCCCGACGTCCAGCGGGCACCGAGGTCATTTCTCATCTTTCTTGCCAACAGCCAAACCCCCAGGCGCCCGGGGGAAGAAAGAGTATGGGGGAAAAAAAAAAAAGGAACAAAGAAAACATGAAAAAATAAACCAAAACTATAGAAAATAATAAATAAAATTAAAATACCAAAAGAAAAAAATTTCAAAGTAACAAAAAAGTGGAAAAAAAATTTAAACAAAAAATTAAAATAAAAAACGAAAAGTAGTTTTAACAAGTAAATAAATAGCTAAAGAAAAAAAATAAAAATTAAAAAACTGAAGAAAAAGTCTTTGAAAAACCACAAAACGCAACATGAAAAACCACAACAAAAGAGCACAAAAATACAAAAATAACAAAAAATAAAAGACAAAATTAAATAAACGCAGCTCTCACCTCCTGCCACTGCCTAAAAAAGCGCCATGGCTTTCCTCAATTATGCAGCAATAAGGGAAACAAACCCAGTGCCCCCCAGAACAGAAGGTTTTCTAGACAATTCCCACTTCTGCTTGGAAACAAATTCTATTTTAGTGGGAAGCTCATTTTGGACAAACATCCAAATGTGCCAAGGTAGGAAAGAACCAGCCCCTTGTGTCCAAGGAACAGCAGCTAGGCCTGGATTCAGGTTTTAATGGCATTTATGTAATTAAAAATGCAGTAAATTGAACTTTACAAAGAGACGAATCGTGGCAAATAAATACTTCAAAGTTTTCTTGGGAAATCACAGAATTTTGTGGAGATGGTGCTGGACAATTGCTGATTTACCAACATTAATTGGGTAAATTTCCTTAGAAATGTGCTCTACAAGGTACAAAAATTCCAATTAGGATGGAAAATTGGAATAAATAAATATTCCCTTACTAAAATCAGAGAGAAAATCAGAGTTATTCCTTCAATTAAAAGGAAGGAATAACATCCAAATCCAAGCCTGCCTGGAAAACAAGCTCAGGAATTTCTAACATTGAAAACTTTTGCAAGAGTCATGAAGTTGGTGAAAGTTCATGGAATGATGATTTAAAATCTGCTTCCTCTGCACTGATTTAAAGGGAAGTGGGAATTCAACAGGTCCAGTTACTCCCATCCAACCTTGGACTGGGATAAGGCCTTCCAGTGGCTTCACTTCCTACTGGCTCTCTCCTTTTCGCCAACTACCTGCAAGAGGAAAAGCAACAGGAATAAAGTCTCAAACAGGATGGCCTTGGTCCAGGCAGACTGAGGTGCAGCTCCCAGGGAGGGAGGCCAGGCTGTGCCTCGGGGAGCTCCAGGAATCTGGGATTGCCCGTGGGATTCAAGGGCTGGAAAAGCACACCCACCTGCCAGGTTCAGTGCTGGGACAGAGCAAGGCCGGGGCTCGGGGGCAGCAGTTAGAGCTGGGACTGCAGGAGAACACCCCAAACCCGGGTTAAACATCCGGCACGACACGCAGCACGCTCCGGGAGAAACTCGGGCGGGAGAAGCCCCGGGATGCTCCACGTTCCTTGCCCTTGGCAGCTGTGCCAGGGCCTCCCTCAGAATGCTGACCTCACCGTGCAGCTCCTACAAAACAGGAGAACTTATGGGAATCGCCCAGAATCCCTGGACTTCCAGTTATTAAGAACCACAGCTGCAGCGAAAGGTGTACAAACGCTACTGCAAACCAGCAGGGCTGAGGAGACGCAGGGATTTATTCCCGAGGGGACACAAGGATCCCTCAGCCAGCCAGGATTTCTCCCAGGCTCTTCCCACTGCTCTCTAAGGACACAAACAGCAGTTTTTCCCTCGAGTTCCCCTTTCCATCAATGCCAAGACTCGTGTTCTCCTCCAACCCCAGGTTCAGGAAGGAAAGTAGGAATATTATCACTGCACAGACTGTCCAGGAGGGTGTGACTGAGGCAGCAGCACCAGCTCCCACTCCACTGCTGCTCTGGATTCCTGAGCAGCTCCTTTCCATCCTGCCCTTCCCAGCACCATTCCCTGGGTGCCATGTCCACAGACACCTTCTCCATGCCGCTTAAAACCCACAGACACCAACAGAAAGGAGATCAAAAATCAATTCACATGTTGCTAGTCAGAGAGAATGGGAGAGGCCTAAAAATCTGCATTTATTTTAGAACACTAGAGCAATTTCTTCATGACCCTGACTATCAGTGATGGGCAGATAAACACCTTCTTTAACTTACTACCTGCAAAAACATCAAGTTTCAAGTTTAGTAAAGATAAAATTTTGCTGCAAAAATAAAAGAGGTGGGATGTTGGTGTTAGTGCTTTAACCTTCGGACATTAGCGGGTATTTGTAAAACAAATTCATTATTGAAGCAGCTAACTTGAAAATAAGGGGTTTTTACAATAAAGTTGACCAAAAAAGAGTCTCAAAATTAAGATATAGGCTGCACAAATATTTAAGAAAAAAAAAGTTGTCTTTCGTGCGTATAACCTGCCAGTCTCTCATGTTTTCAGTCCTTACCATTTATTTTTACCAAGGTGATGATTAAAACCTTGTCAAAAGCTCAAAAAAAAAAATTCCAGGACAAGGCAGGTGTTTTCCCAAGTACCCTCAGTGTGGAGCTGTGTCAGCCACAAGTGTTTGCTCCCTCAGCCCAGCCCGGAGCAGGCTCCAGCTGCTGCCCAGGGGGGTTACCAAGGGACTCACCTGTTTGAAGCTGTAAACGCAGGTGGCCTGCACTGGAGTGCCAATAAATGTGAAATGTGTGACTCTCACCTTGAATAGCGATCGATCTTCTCAGGGGAGCCCCTCACCCAGGATGGGGGGCTCTGCCACACATTTCATCTCTCCGCATCTGAAACAAAGTCAGGACAACAGTCAGAGTGCTGCAGGATACCTTGACAGCTCCACACATCTTGTGGCAATCTAGGAATACCCTCTACAGTCTAACCACACCCCACATCACAAATTTCAAGCCCCCAGGACTATTACCCTCGTACCCCTACACCCAGACTGAGCAGCAAGGCAGAGCAGCTCCGGGCCAAACACACACCAACACCCGTGACACAGCACAGGACAAACGAGGGGACGCAACAGGGACAGAAAACTCTGGGCAAGAAGAATGACCCTGAGGGTCCAGAGAACTCAGAATGAGATGACCGAGGTGAGACGGAAGGTGAGCTGGCCAGGCTCAGAGAACCCTGCAGGAACAAGATGCCATCGGGATGACTTATCCCAAGAAACGCAGAGATGGATGCCCGAGAATCCTACGGTCAGAATCCTCCACCTGTCTTTGCATTCTCACAAGACCTAACCCGCCGGAATGGATCAGGGCGGTGCACGGCTGTCAGTACAGCTCAGAACAAGACCTGAAAAGGCATCGGACCGGATGCTTGTGAAGAGAGATGGATTCTGATGAGTGTCCGAGCAGCTGAGACAAAGGCACCTGGCTGAGGAGCACAGAGATCAGAAATGCTAAGACTGATGCCAGGGGTTTGGACAGGCCCCTGAAAGGACTAAAGGAAAAGACAAGACACCAAACAGACAGAGTGCACAACAGACAAGTGACACAACACACACCAGGACTGCTCTGCCCTGCACACCTCAGCACTGACATGAAAAATGAGACTTTCCCTTCATGTAGCCTAAGGGGTCACATCTTGGTGCCCCCAACTCCAAATCTGACTTAAAAAACCCCTCCCGGTGATCCCTGCCCTGGCATCCTGCTTTCATCCCCTCTGTGAGCCACAGCCCTCCACTTATCTCTCAGGCATCCAGGGAGGCAAATCCCTGCCAGGTCCAAAGAAGGCCGCCTCTGCCTCAGGAAAATTCCTGCTGTCGCCGGGCTGTCGTCTCTTAGTCAGCTACAACAAAAAAAACCAAACATGAATGCGTGATCTTAGCAGCCCATCACCCAAAACCCGACAATTCTGCTACTCACTGTCTCCTAAGCTTGCCTGGGTCCTCGGCCCCGCGCTTCAGCTGCGCTCAGAGGCCAACGCCGGCGTCGCAGGGTCTGCCTGGGTAAAGAGCAGACAAGGTGACGTGGCAGCGCTGGAACTTGAGGGGACCCTCCCTCCTCCTCCTTCTCCTCCCTGACTCACCTCAACTCCTCGGCCGTTATCCAAGCCTACCTGGATGGGGCCTTCACAAGGAGAAGATCAAGGCTCCATCACAGACTCCTGGAATGCTCCCTGAGGGCTCACGGGTGAGGTGACGCGGGTCTGTCGTCCCGTTGGTGAGAGGGGAGCTCGGCCTCCTGCGAGTGGACTCCCTAAAACACACAAGAACGGAGGCTTAGAGTTGCACCAGCGAGTGAGGCTTGAACAATAGCAACAGCTTCTGTCCACGAGTCACTGCTCACCTCGCCCACGTCAGCTTGACTGCTGAGATCCGGCTTCACCACCTAAAAATAAAGACAAAGAACAGAGCTGTAACACAGCCATCATTTACACCTCCCCTGCAAACAGAAACAGGGACTGACCTTCTCAGGGGAGCCCCCTCACCCAGGATGGGGGGCTCTGCCACAGATTTCATCTCTCTGCATCTGAAACAGAGTTTGGACAAAAGTCAGAGTGCTGCAGGATACCTTGACAGCTCCAGACATCTTGTGGCAATCTAGGAATACCCTCTACAGTCTAACCACACCCCACATCACAAATTTCAAGCCCCCAGGACTATTACCCTCGTACCCCTACACCCAGACTGAGCAGCAAGGCAGAGCAGCTCCCGGCCAAACACACACCAACACCCGTGACACAGCACAGGACAAACGAGGGGACGCAACAGGGACAGAAAACTCTGGGCAAGAAGAATGACCCTGAGGGTCCAGAGAACTCGGAATGAGATGACCGAGGTAAGATGGAAGGTGAGCTGGCCAGGCTCAGAGAACCCTGCAGGAACAAGATGCCATCGGGATGACTTATCCCAAGAAACGCAGAGATGGATGCCCGAGAATCCTACGGTCAGAATCCTCCACCTGTCTTTGCATTCTCACAAGACCTAACCCGCCGGAATGGATCAGGGCGGTGCACGGCTGTCAGTACAGCTCAGAACAAGACCTGAAAAGGCATCGGACCGGATGCTTGTGAAGAGAGATGGATTCTGATGAGTGTCCGAGCAGCTGAGACAAAGGCACCTGGCTGAGGAGCACAGAGATCAGAAATGCTAAGACTGATGCCAGGGGTTTGGACAGGCCCCTGAAAGGACTAAAGGAAAAGACAAGACACCAAACAGACAGAGTGCACAACAGACAAGTGACACAACACACACCAGGACTGCTCTGCCCTGCACACCTCAGCACTGACATGAAAAATGAGACTTTCCCTTCATGTAGCCTAAGGGGTCACATCTGGGACATCCCCAGCTCCAAACCAGACTCGAAAAATCCCTCCCAGTGATCCCTGCCCTGGTACCCCACTTTCATCCCCTCCCTAGTTCCGAGCCCTCCACTTATCTCTCAGATGTCTGGGGAGGTGAATCCACGCTGGGCCCCAAAGAAGGCCGCCTATGCCTCTGGGAAATTCCTCCTGTCACTGGGCTGCTGTCTCCTAGTCAGCTACAATAAAGAAAACCAAATATCAAAGCATAATCTTAGCTGCACATCAGCCAAAACCCAGCAGCTCTGCTACTCACCGTCTCTTAAGCAGGACCGGGCCCTCGGGCCCCGTGCGTGCGTCAGCTGAGCTCGGAGGCCGACGCTCGCAGCGCCAAAGCCTTAGAGGCATTACTGGCACCGAGCCCACCCACCGTGGCCTCCATTAGGGCTGTGAGCATCCCCGGTTAGAGCAGGACAGGAACGCAGGGTGGACATCCCCGGTGAACCTCAACCCTGTGGACTCTGCCCCACCACTGTCACTTCCTGCCTGGCCCTAGCTTAGGGCTACTGCCTGCACCTCTCAGGACTTCTGGCCTTGTCTTGCGTTAGGATTGCTGCCGGCACCTGCTCTCAGGGAAACGGTGTTGGCAGCAGCGCTGTGAGGGCCGGGATGCCTGTACTCTGACTTGTATCCTAGGCTGTACCCCTGATTTTCACTGTGTGTTCTCTAGTCCTTGAGTCCTTTACCTCAGCCTCTGTGTGTATCACTGTAACCTCCCCCCTTCTGAACCCTGCTTCTTCAGAGCCCTAGACCTTGCAGCCGGGGACGCTCTGCACCGTTAGGGTCCCAAGAGCTGTCCCGCACGCAGGACAGGTACATCCACAGTTGTTCCCTGCCTACCCTAAGAAACGTGGCCCTGAGACAGGGCAGAGGCTGACAGAGCCGAACTCTTTGCGGTGGCAAAAGGCACGAAGCCTTACCAACCGCCGCCTCGAGAGGGAATCAGGAGCACTTCCACCGGCTGCGGAGAGACAGGGAATCCCAGGGTGGGTGGGGCGGGAAACCCCCGTTATCCCCAGCCCTGTTGGATCCTGCTCCCCACTATCGCTTCCTGCCTGGCCCTAGCCTGACTGTGTCTGCACAGGTCAGAGCTTCTGGTGTGTTCCTGCACTAGGGCTGCTGCCTGCACCTGCTCTCAGGGGAAGTGTGCTGGTAGCAGTGCTGTGAGGGCCGCTACACCTGTACTCTGACTTGTATCCTAGCCTGTTCCCCTGAGTTTCACAGTGTGTCCTCTAGTCCTCGAGTCCTTTACCTCAGCCTCTGTGTGTGTGGCTACACCTCCCCCCTTCTAAACCCAACTTCTTTAGAGCCCTACACCTCGCAGCCAGGCCTTCTGGCATTGTCCTGCATAAGGGCTCCTGCCTGTACCTGCACTCAGGGAAACGGGCATGTCTTTAGGGCTACTCCTTCGGGTCTGGGGTAGGGGTGGGGTCGGGCTGGTACACCTGTACTCTCAATTGGCACATCTTGGACATCCCTATCTCCACACCTGACTCAAAAACCCCTCCTGACAAGTCCTGACCCAGCACTCCACTTTCATCCCCTCTGTGGCTCTGAACCCTCCACTTATCTCTTGGACGTCTGGGGATGAGAATCCACGCCGGGTGCCACAGAATGCCGCCTCGCTCTCTGGGAATTTCCTGCTGTCACCGGGCTGCTGTCTCTTATTCAGCTACAAGAAATAAAACAAACATCGATGTATGATCTCAGCAGATCTGTTGGCCAATCGGTCAGGGTGTAAGACAAGTAGACCACCTAAAACACACAAACAATAACATATGCTGAAGAGTTACATCAGAAACACCAGCACACTTAACTGCATAAATATATAAATTTTCAAACAGACAACCCCAAAAAAATTCCAGCAAAAAAAGCCAACTCTTATCACCCCTAGTCAAACTACTGAATATAATAAAAACAACACCATGTCCAAACCCCTTAATAATACTCCAGAACATATACTCAGAGCCCCCCCAAAGTTAAAGACTTCCCCCTAGCCAAATAAAAAGGAAAAAGCCCATGTCTTGCGACCCATATTAATTCATTAACTTAAAACTTTAAAAATAAACGTTAAAGTTTAAACCTTTAGACAACACTAGCACACCATAGACGCCAATCCCATCACTACATGCCAAACCGAAACTTATTTCAACCTTTTGTGCTGCTGCTGCTGCTCGGCACAAAGGTTTGTCCCTCAGCACCTCCTGAAGTAATGTTCCACGCCCAAGGCCTCCCCCAGCCCCTGTGAGATGAACTCACCATCCTTCCATGAGCCTCACCTGGGAGCCCAGCATAAACCCCTCTCCTCCCGCAGCTCCGTGCCAAACTCAGCTCGGGCTCCCCTCTTAAAGCAGTGCTGGCAGGACCCGCCCCCTCGTTATCCTTTACAGCTTCCACCTGTCCCCTCATCAGTGTGACAGCTCTCACCTGGGGCTGCTCTGTCCCCTCAATCATCCTGTGACAGCTCTCACCTGCAGCTGCTGCCAGTCCCTGCTGCTCATTTCCTGGACATTGCACTGTGTGCACTGACACGCTGGGGCACCGGGCTTTCCTTGCTGTGAATAAGGATCCCTCTGCTCCTGCACGTGCCCAAGGCTGAAACTGGGATTCCACCTCCTAAATTCCGTTTGTGTGAGGTTCACAATTCCTAAGGAAATTTCCCAGCAATCGTTACCCTTCATTTACATTTTCTCCTTTGGAATCATCACTACCTTGTCTTTCTGTGCAAGGGTTCCAAACGTTCATTGGGAGTTCAGTAGCCGGGTTGGCTTGTTTATAACTTAGCTGACAATCCCAGGCTAAATCCAAACACCCAGAGATACAGGGAAATATGGAGACAGTTTATAAATACTGCCCACCTCTGACCCTGAATTCTTCATCGCACATCCTCGGAGCAGATTTACTCCATCCTTTCATCCCAGCAGCACCCCTCCAGCACAACTCTCACTTCTCACACATGTTTCTTCCCACAAACCAAACAGAAATCTACTACAGGGCGAGGCGGGGAGGGGCGAGGCCGGTCTCGGGGCAGAGCCCCCGGGCCCTCAGGGCGGGCCGGGGGGACCGGAGCAGAGCCCGGGCCGGGTTGGAGCCGGAGCCGGTCTGAGGGCGGAGGCCCCGGGCCCTCAGCGCGGGCCGGGGGGCGGGGGCGGTTCCCGGGGCCCGCTGTCCAATCAGCACTGCCGATGCCTCAGCGAGCCCGCCAATCGCGGGGATTCAAAAGGGTGGCGGAAGTAGCTGCTGCTCTATGGGCTCGGTGAGGAACGCCCCGGTGGGGTCCCGGCGCCGTGCACTTGGGACCCGCCCCGCGCCCCTGAAGCCGCGCCCCCGGTACTGCCCGGCCCCGGCTGCCTCCGGGCCCCGCCTCACAGAGCCCCGGCTCCGCCCCGAGCCCGCCCCGGCTCCGCCCCGAGCCCGCCCCGGCGCCCCGCGCTGCCCGGGATGGGGGCGGGACCATCGCCCGCGGCCCCGCCCCGCCCCTCACAGCTGAGCCGAGCCGAGGTTGCTCGCGGCCCTGCGCGGAGCCAGGCGGGGCCGGAAATGGGACCGGCCGTTCTGGTTCGGGTCCTGTCAGTGTCGGCTGCGGCTCCCGAGCGGTGCGGCCTCCCCCGGCGGGCGGGCTATGGGTCTCGGGGCCGGAGGACCAGGGGGGCGTTGCGATCGGGATCGGGACCGGGATCGCTGCGGGCGGCAGGAGCCGCTCCTGCTCCGCCTGCAGCCGGAGCTGCGCTGGGGTCCTGGCGGGGCTCTGGGCACGGGAGGACGGCGGCGGCGATTTCCTCTGATAACCTCTGATATCGGCCCCCCCACAGCATCATTGATCCCCACCCGAGTGTCACTGACCCCCCCCAATGTCATTGATGCCCCCCCAATATTCCACTGATCTTCCCTCAGCGTCGCTGACCCCCCCAAAATTCCAGTGATCCCCCCCACTTGATCCCGCCCTTTTTCTCCCCTCACGTTTCCCGCCCTTTTTCTCCCCTCACGTTTCCCGCCCTTTTTCGTGGGGAACGATCCCTGAGGGGGCCTGTGGAGGGATTCTGGAGGTCCGAGGGGTGAATTTGGGGTTTGGAGGGAGGTTTTGGGGGGTCCCAGGGATGGATTTTGGGGTTTTTGGGGGTCCAAGGGATGGATTCGAGGGTCCCGGGGTAGATCTGGGGTCCTGGGGAGGTTTTGGGGGGTCCCAGGGGTGGATTTGGGGTTCATGGGTTTTATGGCGCCTCAGGGGTGAATTTGGGGTCCGGGGAGAGGTTTTGGGGGTTTTTCGGGGTCCCAGGGGTGAATTTGGGGTCCGGGGAGGGGTTTTTGGGGGTCCCTCACCTGCAGGGCGTCGCGGGGGTGGCAGGGGGAGGGGGCAGCGGGGGGGGCCCAGCGCCCACCCCCCCTTGGGCTTCAGGAGGGCGTCGATGAGACCGAAACAGCTCGGGGGGGGGGTCAAAAACGGGGGGGGTCACGGGCTGGAACCCCCCAGTGCCCCCCAAACCACCCCCAGGGCCCCCCCCGACCTCCAGGAGCCCCCAAAACCCTCCTCAGGTTCCTTTGATGCCTCAAATGGGCCGCCCAAACCTCCCGAAGATCCCCCAAAAACACCCAAAGCAGCCCCCAGGACTCCCCCCAGACCCCCCACAACCCCCCAAACCCCTCCAGGACAACTCGGGACCCCCAGGACCCCCCAAATCCGCTCCCCCGTCCCCCTGAGGCCTCGTTTGACCCGCTCCACGTTGCGGACAGGCAGCAGCTGATCAAGCCACAAGCACCAACACCTGCGGGACTGGGATGGACTGGGAGCACTGGGAGGGTGATCAGAGAGAACTGGGATGGACGGGGAGTGGACTGGGATGAACTGGCAGGTGTGTGGGGGTCCGTGGTGGGCACACGGTGCCTAACTGGTCTATACTGGGATGGGTCGGATGGCCCCAGGGGAGGGGGTGTGGCCACACTGGTCCAGACTGGGAGGGGTGTCACCGTGGCGCCGGAGGCGGAGTCGAGGATTCGGGCGAGGCAGGGACACCTAGGGGACAGCCAGGGCACCCCCAGGGACACCTAGGGGACACCAGGGCACCCCTGCGTACACCTAGGGGACAGCGAGGGTACCCCTGGGTACACCTAAGGGACAGCGAGGGCACTTTTGGGGACAGCCAGGGCCCCCCCAGGGACAGCCAGGGCACCCCCAGGGACACCTAGGGGACAGCCAGGGCACTCCCAGGGACACCTAGGGGACAGCCAGGGCACCCCCAGGGACGCCTAGGGGACAGCCAGGGCACCCCTAGGGACGCCTAGGGGACAGTCAGGGCACCCCAGGGACAGCCAGGGCACTCCCAGGGACAGCCAGGGCACCCCCAGGGACACCTAGGGGACAGCCAGGGAACCCCCAGAAACACCTAGGGGACAGCCAGGGCATCCTCAGGGACACCTAAGGGATAGCCAGGGCACCCCCTGGGACACCTAGGGGACAGCGAGGGTACCCCTGGGTACACCTAGGGGACAGCGAGGGCACTTTTGGGGACAGCCAGGGCCACCCCAGGGACAGCCAGGGCACTCCCAGGGACACCTAGGGGACACCAGGGCACCCCTGGGTACACCTAGGGGACAGCGAGGGTACCCCTGGGTACACCTATGGGACAGCGAGGGCACTTTTGGGGACAGCCAGGGCCCCCCCAGGGACAGCCAGGGCACCCCCAGGGACACCTAGGGGACAGCCAGGGCACCCCCAGGGACACCTAGGGGACAGCCAGGGAACCCCCAGGGACACCTAAGGGACAGCCAGGGCACCCCCAGGGACGCTTAGGGGACAGTCAGGGCACCCCAAGGACAGCCAGGGAACCCCCAGGGACACCTAGGGCCCCCCAGGGACACCTAGGGGACAGCCAGGGAACCTCCAGGGACACCTAAAGGACAGCCAAGGCACTCCCAGGGACACCTAGGGGACAGCTAGGGAACCCCCAGGGACACCTAAGGGACAGCCAGGGCACCCCAGGGAGAGCCAGGGCCCCCACAGGGACACCTAGGGGACAGCCAGGGAACCCCCAGGGACACCTAAGGGACAGCCAGGGCATCCTCAGGGACACCTAAGGGAGAGCCAGGGCACCCCAGGGACAGCCAGGGAACCCCAGGGACACCTAGGGGACAGCCAGGGCATCCTCAGGGACACCTAAGGGAGAGCCAGGGCACCCCCAGGGACACCTAGGGGACAGCAAGGGCACCCCAGGGACAGCCACGGGACAGCCAGGGCGACCCCAGGGTCAGCCAGGGCACCCCCAGAGACACCTAGGGGACAGCCAGGGAACCTCCAGGGACACCTAAAGGACAGCCAAGGCACTCCCAGGGACACATAGGGGACAGCCAGGGCACCCCCAGGGACACCTAGGGGACAGCCCGGGGACCCCAAGGTGCACCTAGGGGACGGCAAGGGCACCCCAAGGGACAGCCGGGGCACCCCATGGGACAGCTAGGGGACAGCCAGGGCACCCCAGGGACAGCCAGGGAACCCCCAGGGACACCTAGGGGACAGCAAGGGCACCCCTGGGGACACCTAGGGGACAGGGAGGGCACTTTCGGGGACAGCCAGGACACCCCCAGGGACAGCCAGGGGACAGCTGGGGCCCCCCCAGGGACACATACGGGACAGCCAGGGCCCCCCCAGGAACAGCCAGGGGACCCCCAGGGACACTTAGGGGACAGCCAGGGCCCCCAAGGGACACCTAGGGGACAGCCAGGGCACCCCCAGGGGTTGAAGGGGCCCCCCCGCTCCAAACCCAGCACGGCCGCCTGCGTTGCGGCCCCCCAAAAACCCATGGCCGCCCCCCGAGCTGATATCGACCCCCCCACAGCATCATTGATCCCCACCCGAGTGTCACTGACCCCCCCCAATGTCATTGATGCCCCCCCAGTATTCCATTGATCTTCCCTCACCGTCGCTGACGCCCCCCAAAATTCCATTGATCCCTCCCACTTGATCCCGCCCTTTTTCTCCCCTCACGTTTCCCGCCCTTTTTCTCCCCTCACGTTTCCCGCCCTTTTTCGTGGGGAACGACCCCTGAGGGGGCCTGTGGAGGGATTCTGGAGGTCCGAGGGGTGAATTTGGGGTTTGGAGGGAGGTTTTGGGGGGTCCCAGGGATGGATTTTGGGGTTTTTGGGGGTCCAAGGGATGGATTCGAGGGTCCCGGGGTGGATCTGGGGTCCTGGGGAGGTTTTGGGGGGTCCCAGGGGTGGATTTGGGGTTCATGGGGAGGGGTTTAGGGGTTTTATGGCGCCTCAGGGGTGAATTTGGGGTCCGGGGAGAGGTTTGGGGGGTTTTTTGGGGTCCCAGGGGTGAATCTGGGGTCTGGGGAGGGGTTTTTGGGGGTCCCTCACCTGCAGGGCGTCGCGGGGGTGGCAGGGGGAGGGGGCAGCGGGGGGGGCCCAGCGCCCACCCCCCCTTGGGCTTCAGGAGGGCGTCGATGAGACCGAAACAGCTCGGGGGGGGGGTCAAAAACGGGGGGGGTCACGGGCTGGAACCCCCCAGTGCCCCCCAAACCACCCCCAGGGCCCCCCCCGACCTCCAGGAGCGCCCAAAACCCTCCTCAGGTTCCTTTGATGCCTCAAATGGGCCGCCCAAACCTCCCGAAGATCCCCCAAAAACACCCAAAGCAGCCCCCAGGACTCCCCCCAGACCCCCCACAACCCCCCAAACCCCTCCAGGACAACTCGGGACCCCCAGGACCCCCCAAATCCGCTCCCCCGTCCCCCTGAGGCCTCGTTTGACCCGCTCCACGTTGCGGACAGGCACCAGCTGATCAAGCCACAAGCACCAACACCTGCGGGACTGGGATGGACTGGGAGCACTGGGAGGGTGATCAGAGAGAACTGGGATGGACGGGGAGTGGACTGGGACGAACTGGCAGGCGTGTGGGGGTCCGTGGTGGGCACACGGTGCCTAACTGGTCTATACTGGGATGGGTCTAATGGCCCCAGGGGAGGGGGTGTGGCCACACTGGTCCAGACTGGGAGGGGTGTCACCATGGCGCCGGAGGCGGAGTCGAGGATTCGGGCGAGGCAGGGACACCTAGGGGACAGCCAGGGCACCCCCAGGGACACCTAGGGGACAGCCAGGGCACCCCAGGGACAGCCAGGGCACCCCCAGGGACAGCCACGGGACAGCCAGGGAACCCCCAGAAACACCTAGGGGACAGCCAGGGCATCCTCAGGGACACCTAGGGGACAGCCAGGGCACTCCCAGGGACACCTAGGGGACACCAGGGCACCCCTGGGTACACCTAGGGGACAGCGAGGGTACCCCTGGGTACACCTAGGGGACAGCGAGGGCACTTTTGGGGACAGCCAGGGCACCCCCAGGGACACCTAGGGGACAGCCAGGGCACCCCCAGGGACACCTAGGGGACAGCCAGGGAACCCCCAGGGACACCTAAGGGACAGCCAGGGCACCCCCAGGGACGCTTAGGGGACAGTCAGGGCACCCCAAGGACAGCCAGGGAACCCCCAGGGACACCTAGGGGACAGCCAGGGAACCTCCAGGGACAGCCACGGGACAGCCAAGGCACCCCCAGGGACACCTTCGGTACAGCCAAGGCACCCCAGGGACACATAGGGGACAGCCAGGGCACCCCCAGGGACACCTAGGGGACAGCCCGGGGACCCCAAGGTGCACCTAGGGGACGGCAAGGGCACCCCAAGGGACAGCCGGGGCACCCCAAGGGACAGCTAGGGGACAGCCAGGGCACCCCTGGGGACACCTAGGGGACAGGGAGGGCACTTTCGGGGACAGCCAGGGCACCCCAGGGACAGTCAGGGCACCCCCAGGGACACCCAGGGCCCCCAGGGACACCTAGGGGACAGCCAGGGCACTCCCAGGGACACCTAGGGTCAGCCAGGGCACCCCCAGGGACACCTAAGGGACAGCCAGGGCACCCCCAGGGACGCTTAGGGGACAGCCAGGGCACCCCAGGGACAGCCAGGGAACCCCCAGGGACACCTAGGGGACAGCCAGGGCACCCCCAGGGACACCTAGGGGACAGCCAGGGAACCCCCAGGGACACCTAGGGGACAGCCAGGGCACCCCAGGGACAGTCAGGGCACCCCAAGAGACACCCAGGGCACCCCAGGGACACCTAAGGGACAGCCAGGGCACCCCAGGGACAGCCAGGGAACCCCCAGGGACACCTAGGGGACAGACAGGGCACCCCAGGGACACCTAAGGGACAGCCAGGGCACCCCAGGGAGAGCCAGGGCACCCCCAGGGACGCCTAGGGGACAGTCAGGGCACCCCAGGGACAGCCAGGGAACGCCCAGGGACACCTAGGGGACAGACAGGGCACCCCAGGGACACCTAAGGGACAGCCAGGGCACCCCCAGGGACGCCTAGGGGACAGCCAGGGAACCCCAGGGACAGCCAGGGCACCCCCAGGGACAGCCACGGGACAGCCAGGGAACCCCCAGAAACACCTAGGGGACAGCCAGGGCATCCTCAGGGACACCTAAGGGACAGCCAGGGCACCCCCAGGGACACCTAGGGGACAGCCAGGGCACCCCCAGGGACACCTAGGGGACAGCCAGGGCACCCCCAGGGACACCTAGGGGACAGCCAGGGAACCCCCAGAAACACCTAGGGGACAGCCAGGGCATCCTCAGGGACACCTAGGGGACAGCCAGGGCACTCCCAGGGACACCTAGGGTCAGCCAGGGCACCCCCAGGGACACCTAAGGGACAGCCAGGGCACCCCCAGGGACGCTTAGGGGACAGCCAGGGCACCCCAGGGACAGCCAGGGAACCCCCAGGGACACCTAGGGGACAGCCAGGGCACCCCCAGGGACACCTAGGGGACAGCCAGGGAACCCCCAGGGACACCTAGGGGACAGCCAGGGCACCCCAGGGACAGTCAGGGCACCCCAAGAGACACCCAGGGCACCCCAGGGACACCTAAGGGACAGCCAGGGCACCCCAGGGACAGCCAGGGAACCCCCAGGGACACCTAGGGGACAGACAGGGCACCCCAGGGACACCTAAGGGACAGCCAGGGCACCCCAGGGAGAGCCAGGGCACCCCCAGGGACGCCTAGGGGACAGTCAGGGCACCCCAGGGACAGCCAGGGAACGCCCAGGGACACCTAGGGGACAGACAGGGCACCCCAGGGACACCTAAGGGACAGCCAGGGCACCCCCAGGGACGCCTAGGGGACAGCCAGGGAACCCCAGGGACAGCCAGGGCACCCCCAGGGACAGCCACGGGACAGCCAGGGAACCCCCAGAAACACCTAGGGGACAGCCAGGGCATCCTCAGGGACACCTAAGGGACAGCCAGGGCACCCCCAGGGACACCTAGGGGACAGCCAGGGCACCCCCAGGGACACCTAGGGGACAGCCAGGGAACCCCCAGGGACACCTAGGGGACAGCCAGGGCACCCCCAGGGACGCCTAGGGGACAGTCAGGGCACCCCAGGGACAGCCAGGGAACCCCCAGGGACACCTAGGGGACAGTCAGGGCACCCCAGGGACAGTCAGGGCACCCCCAGGGACACCTAGAGGACAGCCATGGAACTCCCAGGGACACCTAGGGGACAGCCAGGGAACCCCCAGGCACACCTAAGGGACAGCCAGGGCACCCCAGGGAGAGCCAGGGCACTCCCACGGACACCTAGGGGACAGCCAGGGCACCCCAGGGACACATAGGGGACAGCCCGGGGACCCCAAAGTGCACCCAGGGGACGGCAAGGGCACCGCAGAGACAGCCAGGGCACCCAGAGCTCCAAGGGCTATCCAAGGGATGCTCAAAACCCTTACCAACGATTGGCTTCAATAAAGCAACTCACACAAAGTCACCAACATCACGCGGACACAGCACCATTCTTTTGTTGGTCTGTAACGGCTGCAACAAAATACGCCCTCCTGGAAGCAGTTCAGCACTTACTGATCACTTCTTTGTTTTGGCACTTCCCAGCCAGGGCCTGCGGGGCCTCCTGCAGATGCAGGTCTTCGCTGACAAGGCTCCACTTGTGCAGCAGCAGCAGCAGCTCCCTGAAATTTTAGAAAATATTAGAAAAATACAGGCAAAAATCTCACCTCTGTCCTCCCCTAAGAACATCCCCAGGACATCATCCCAGTTTTTCCCAGCTAGGAGCTGCAAGGAATTCAGGCAGGGGAAATGACATCAGGGAACAGCTTTGTAAAGTCAAAGGCAGAAAGAGAAGATCCACCAGCAAAGGGCAGGAAAGGGGAAAGGTTTCTGAAAACATTTCTGCAGTCTAATTAATAATTATTTCCGCTTCCCCAGCGAGAAGAACACAGACTCACAGCCATTCAGGCCTGACAGTCCCCTGCAGCCAGAGCTCAGCACACATCCACAGAAGCAAGTCCAGCATCTGAAAGAAAAAAAAAAAAAAAAACAAAAACCAAACACAACAATCAAACCAGTAGGAAAAGGTGATTTCTTTGGCTTCAAAGTTATTTCAAGTTCTTAAAGCCCAACACAGCTGCTAGGAGAAACAGAGTCAGGGCTCCTGGCAGACAGAGGGTGTTTTCCCCCCGAGGGGATTGCAGAGGAATTGTCTGGGACTTGGACTGTCCCTCGGGGTGACACCAGTTGCTGTGACTTCTATCATTCCATATGTTTGACTCCCAAAACTTCCCAGCCCAGGGGCTTGAGCTGACAGGGCAGCACAAAGATTGTTCTCTGTGTGGTGCCCAGATTTGGGGTTCACTGTCACCTTTGCTAGTTTAGATGAATTATACCCACGGCCCCGAATTCCCTGCTCAGTTCCCGCTGCAATAACCTCACAGTGCCTCACGGAGCACGGATATTCCCACGCAGAGCTGCTGCTTGAATGCCAGACGTGTCAGGAACCAGCAGAGCTTCCAAGGAAGCTCAGCAGGATGGGGACAGGATAGGTTTCTATTCCATAGATTTGGTTAATTATAACCCTCACCCCCTGGGGGTCACCTGTCAGATTTCCCTGGAATTCAGCCACCCCCCTGAGCTCGGGCTCCAGGTGATGTTTCAGAGCAGGAGAAGGCACTGGCCGGCCTGTGCTGAGGCAGCCCCTGTGCCCTCGGGAGGACACAGCTCCCTGCAGGAGCTCAGCTCCTTTCCGAGCCCCAGCAGTGGCCTCTGCAAGTGCCTTTCCCTCAGGCAAGGGACGCCCATCCCTGCCTTCAGCACACCTCCAGTGGGACCCACCTGCAAAAGCTTTCCATCACTTCTGCACTCCGGCCGGCTCCCTGGAAAAGTCCAGACTTCATCCAAACGAAACTCCATCCCACTCAAACCTTTGATTTTGAGGCATCTCCGAGGGCCGTTGCTCTGGATTTAATTTCTGTGAGGGAGGAGCGCCTTGGCTTTAATGCTGCCGACGGGTGATGTCCTCAGGCTGAAAGGGAGGGGATTTGGGGTGGCCAGGACATCCCTGGCAACTGTGTGGGAGCTCCGGGAGGTGGGAATTGCTGTCTGAGCCCCTCTGCAGACAGCCCGAGCCGCCGTTCCCAGGCAATGCCAGCTGTTCCCCGAGGAGCTCTTGGGCTGTGGGTGCCTCTGTCTGGGCTGCAGCATCTCCCCGTGCCCGGCGGGAGCAGCCCCTGGCCGAGGAGCCGCGGCAGCCCCGGGGCCGTGTCCGTGCCAGCCCCGAGCCCGGCCCCGGGCCCTGCGTTTGGCCGCCGCTGCCACGGGCGGGGCCCCGCAGGCACAGCTCCTCCCTGCACATCATCCCAGGGCTGCTGGCCCCGCTGGGGCTGCCGGCCTCCTTCCTCCCTGCGCCTCCGGGCACCCGGGACACCTGCAGGAAACCCCGAGGGACACTGCAGGCGGCACGGGGGGGCACCGAGGCCTCCGGCCAGAAAAGCAGCCCCGGCCTCAGCAGCTGCCATCATTTTGGCCCGGCAACACTCACCTGCAGGAAACGCCCCTGTGCGGGTGGGACCGGCCCTGCCTCTCTGCAGAGCTTTGGCCGTGGAAGAAGGGAAGCCTCAGGACTTGTCCTGCTCCTTTCCGCCCGGAAAGAGACTTTGTGTGAGTACTTTTACGGCAGCTGCTGGGTAAATCCTGGAAAGGACAGGAAATCAGCGTCACTGGAAGAGCTTTGTGCTGTCGTGAGCTGCCAGCCACTTCTGCCCTCGAGCCATTCCAGGGGCTGGTGTGTGAAGCAGCTTTGGCAGAGAAGGCGGCACTGCACTTACCTTAGTGGGGCCAAGCGTTGCCATCCTATGGAGGTCCATCCCCATAATGCAGAGATTGGTTCAGCTGCTTGGAGCAGAGTCCGGGTAATGCCAAGGTGCTGAGTTCGATTCTCAAACGGTCCGTCCGCTTGAGAGTCAGATTTTAGGATCCCTCTCAGCCTCAGTATATCCTGTGACCTGGAAATAAGAGGAAAATTCTCGGCTGAGTTTTAATAAAACAGCTTTTGCCATTGCAGGGTGTGAGCTGCACTCGGCGATTTTCGGCCGCGACGAGCCCCACGAGCCTTCCGCCCTTCCTTGCCGCCATCATGGTTGCGTCTGAGGCCACTTCCGGTTCCGCCGGCATCTTTTTTGCGGCACCTCTAAGGCCCCCGGCAGGTGTTTACACAGACGCCTGACTAAATCCGCGAATCCGAACGCAAGCGCGGCGCGGCTGAGCACACGGCCCGTGTCCCCACACCTGGAGACGCCGCGGAAAATTGCGCCCGGGCGGCGCCGTAGTCGGGGTTTCGTGCAGGCATCTGGCTAAACGCCTATAGGGTCCTTATTTTTTCGCGCCCTTTTGGCCGCCCTTTTTGGAAGGTCGGGCGCCTCGCGCCTGGGCGCCATTTTGTGAGGGGCGTCGCGTGACTTCCGCTTTTGCTCGCCGCCATCTTGGCTGCGGCTGAGGCCACTTCCGTCCCGGCCGCCATGTTCTTGGCGGCTCGGCATAGGCCCCCGGCAGGTGTTTACACAGACGCCTGAATAAATCCACGAATTTAAAAGCAAGCGCGGCGCGGCTGAGCACACGGCCCGTGTCCCCACACCTGGAGACGCCGCGGAAAATTGCGCCCCGGCGGCGCCGTTGTCGGGGTTTCGTGCAGGCATCTGGCTAAACGCCTATAGGGTCCTTAATTTTTCGCGCCCTTTTGGCCGCCCTTTTTGGAAGGTCGGGCGCCTCGCGCCTGGGCGCCATTTTGTGAGGGGCGTCGCGTGACTTCCGCTTTTGCTCGCCGCCATCTTGGCTGCGGCTGAGGCCACTTCCGTCCCGGCCGCCATGTTCTTTGCGGCTCGGCATAGGCCTCCGCCAGGTGTTTACACAGACGCCTGACTAAATCCGCGAATCCGAACGCAAGCGCGGCGCGGCTGAGCACACGACCGGTGTCCCTACACCTGGAAACGCCGCGGAAAATTGCGCCCGGGCGGCGCCGTAGTCGGGGTTTTTGTGCAGGCGTCTGGCTAAACGCCTATAGGGTCCTTATTTTTCCCGCCCTTTTGGCCGCCCTTTTTGGAAGGTCGGGCGCCTCGCGTCTCGCCGCCATCTTGGTAGTGGAACCCACTAAAATGCCCCCTCGGCTCCTCCCACAAGCGCCTGACTGAATGGACTGCAGCCCGCGGCGCCGCTGCGCCCCCATCCCGTGTCCGCACACCCGCAAACGCCGCGGAAAATCGCGCCCGGACGGCTCCGGGGTCCGGGTGGCGCGCGCAGGCAGCCGGCTGCCACGCGCCCGGGCTCCTTGCCTTTTTCCCTCCCTTTCGGCCCCGAGCTGCGGGCGGGCGGGCGGCAGCGCCGCCCCCGAGCTCACAGTGCGGGGCTGCCACGTGCCTCGGGGACGGGCGGGGGGGACAGCTGCACTACCGCTCTTTGGCCACAGGGTGGCAGCATTGTCTCACAGATCATGAGGGACGGGCACGGGGGACAGCTGCACTACCGCTGTTTGCCCACGCGGTGGCAGCATTGCCACACAGATCAGGCGGGACTGGCGGGGGGGGACAGCTGCACTACCGCTCTCTGCCCACAGGGTGGCAGCACTGCCGCGCGGCGGCGCGGAGCGGAGCCATAAACGAACGTGCCCAGGAATGCCCTGGCGAACAGCCTCCGGAATAAACGACCCAAAAGACCCCCGAGCACACCTGCGAGAACCCTGCCAGCAACCAGACCGAAACAAAAAAGCCTTTCGTTCAGGCTCTATTTCAATATTTTTTATCTTTGTGATTCTGATATTTACATTCATCATTACAATTCATCTTTTATATTATGTACATTATACATCATGTATTATGTTTATTATACTATTATATTTATTATAGATATTAAATATAGAAAGTTATATATAAAATAATTTATTATGTAATGTTATAAATAATAATACATTTCATTTAAATATGATTATGTACATTATAGATGTTTATATTATGTATATTAAATATATTTATAAAACGTGTAGTAAGTAATAATATATTGTGTATTTTTTATTGATATTATTTTTCATATCCTATACTTTTTGTTATTTTTCTTTTTCATTATTTTTTAAATTCGTTTGTTTATATTTTAAACGATATTTTACACTAGATGAATTCATGAACCTAACACATCAGAAACACAATTAATTTGAATTAAATGAGCCTGGTTTTCTAAGGGGTAAAGTTTTAATCTTTATTTAGATAATATGGGCATATTTTCTCTATCTGTATGGGGTTTTTTTGGTGGGTTGCGGGGGAGTTTATTTTGGGGGTTTTCTTTTTTTGTTCGCTTTGTTTTGGATTTCTTTGCTAATAAACAAGCAGGGTCGGAGAGTTACAAAATAAAACGTCTACTTTGTTTTTATTGCTCCCTCTGAAATACGCCTCGACAGCCTGGACAGCAGGCTGCTGCTGGTAACACTGTGCACGGGTAGGAGGAGACCTGGTCGGGGCTGGGAAGGAAAAAACGGCACCACGGTGGTCACAGCTTTCTCCCTTCAGGAGTTTTATGGAGCAGAAAATACAGAGCTTTTGCCAACTGCGCTCTCTATGACATCCCGACGTCCAGCGGGCACCGAGGTCATTTCTCATCTTTCTTGCCAACAGCCAAACCCCCAGGCGCCCGGGGGAAGAAAGAGTATGGGGGAAAAAAAAAAAAGGAACAAAGAAAACATGAAAAAATAAACCAAAACTATAGAAAATAATAAATAAAATTAAAATACCAAAAGAAAAAAATTTCAAAGTAACAAAAAAGTGGAAAAAAAATTTAAACAAAAAATTAAAATAAAAAACGAAAAGTAGTTTTAACAAGTAAATAAATAGCTAAAGAAAAAAAATAAAAATTAAAAAACTGAAGAAAAAGTCTTTGAAAAACCACAAAACGCAACATGAAAAACCACAACAAAAGAGCACAAAAATACAAAAATAACAAAAAATAAAAGACAAAATTAAATAAACGCAGCTCTCACCTCCTGCCACTGCCTAAAAAAGCGCCATGGCTTTCCTCAATTATGCAGCAATAAGGGAAACAAACCCAGTGCCCCCCAGAACAGAAGGTTTTCTAGACAATTCCCACTTCTGCTTGGAAACAAATTCTATTTTAGTGGGAAGCTCATTTTGGACAAACATCCAAATGTGCCAAGGTAGGAAAGAACCAGCCCCTTGTGTCCAAGGAACAGCAGCTAGGCCTGGATTCAGGTTTTAATGGCATTTATGTAATTAAAAATGCAGTAAATTGAACTTTACAAAGAGACGAATCGTGGCAAATAAATACTTCAAAGTTTTCTTGGGAAATCACAGAATTTTGTGGAGATGGTGCTGGACAATTGCTGATTTACCAACATTAATTGGGTAAATTTCCTTAGAAATGTGCTCTACAAGGTACAAAAATTCCAATTAGGATGGAAAATTGGAATAAATAAATATTCCCTTACTAAAATCAGAGAGAAAATCAGAGTTATTCCTTCAATTAAAAGGAAGGAATAACATCCAAATCCAAGCCTGCCTGGAAAACAAGCTCAGGAATTTCTAACATTGAAAACTTTTGCAAGAGTCATGAAGTTGGTGAAAGTTCATGGAATGATGATTTAAAATCTGCTTCCTCTGCACTGATTTAAAGGGAAGTGGGAATTCAACAGGTCCAGTTACTCCCATCCAACCTTGGACTGGGATAAGGCCTTCCAGTGGCTTCACTTCCTACTGGCTCTCTCCTTTTCGCCAACTACCTGCAAGAGGAAAAGCAACAGGAATAAAGTCTCAAACAGGATGGCCTTGGTCCAGGCAGACTGAGGTGCAGCTCCCAGGGAGGGAGGCCAGGCTGTGCCTCGGGGAGCTCCAGGAATCTGGGATTGCCCGTGGGATTCAAGGGCTGGAAAAGCACACCCACCTGCCAGGTTCAGTGCTGGGACAGAGCAAGGCCGGGGCTCGGGGGCAGCAGTTAGAGCTGGGACTGCAGGAGAACACCCCAAACCCGGGTTAAACATCCGGCACGACACGCAGCACGCTCCGGGAGAAACTCGGGCGGGAGAAGCCCCGGGATGCTCCACGTTCCTTGCCCTTGGCAGCTGTGCCAGGGCCTCCCTCAGAATGCTGACCTCACCGTGCAGCTCCTACAAAACAGGAGAACTTATGGGAATCGCCCAGAATCCCTGGACTTCCAGTTATTAAGAACCACAGCTGCAGCGAAAGGTGTACAAACGCTACTGCAAACCAGCAGGGCTGAGGAGACGCAGGGATTTATTCCCGAGGGGACACAAGGATCCCTCAGCCAGCCAGGATTTCTCCCAGGCTCTTCCCACTGCTCTCTAAGGACACAAACAGCAGTTTTTCCCTCGAGTTCCCCTTTCCATCAATGCCAAGACTCGTGTTCTCCTCCAACCCCAGGTTCAGGAAGGAAAGTAGGAATATTATCACTGCACAGACTGTCCAGGAGGGTGTGACTGAGGCAGCAGCACCAGCTCCCACTCCACTGCTGCTCTGGATTCCTGAGCAGCTCCTTTCCATCCTGCCCTTCCCAGCACCATTCCCTGGGTGCCATGTCCACAGACACCTTCTCCATGCCGCTTAAAACCCACAGACACCAACAGAAAGGAGATCAAAAATCAATTCACATGTTGCTAGTCAGAGAGAATGGGAGAGGCCTAAAAATCTGCATTTATTTTAGAACACTAGAGCAATTTCTTCATGACCCTGACTATCAGTGATGGGCAGATAAACACCTTCTTTAACTTACTACCTGCAAAAACATCAAGTTTCAAGTTTAGTAAAGATAAAATTTTGCTGCAAAAATAAAAGAGGTGGGATGTTGGTGTTAGTGCTTTAACCTTCGGACATTAGCGGGTATTTGTAAAACAAATTCATTATTGAAGCAGCTAACTTGAAAATAAGGGGTTTTTACAATAAAGTTGACCAAAAAAGAGTCTCAAAATTAAGATATAGGCTGCACAAATATTTAAGAAAAAAAAAGTTGTCTTTCGTGCGTATAACCTGCCAGTCTCTCATGTTTTCAGTCCTTACCATTTATTTTTACCAAGGTGATGATTAAAACCTTGTCAAAAGCTCAAAAAAAAAAATTCCAGGACAAGGCAGGTGTTTTCCCAAGTACCCTCAGTGTGGAGCTGTGTCAGCCACAAGTGTTTGCTCCCTCAGCCCAGCCCGGAGCAGGCTCCAGCTGCTGCCCAGGGGGGTTACCAAGGGACTCACCTGTTTGAAGCTGTAAACGCAGGTGGCCTGCACTGGAGTGCCAATAAATGTGAAATGTGTGACTCTCACCTTGAATAGCGATCGATCTTCTCAGGGGAGCCCCTCACCCAGGATGGGGGGCTCTGCCACACATTTCATCTCTCCGCATCTGAAACAAAGTCAGGACAACAGTCAGAGTGCTGCAGGATACCTTGACAGCTCCACACATCTTGTGGCAATCTAGGAATACCCTCTACAGTCTAACCACACCCCACATCACAAATTTCAAGCCCCCAGGACTATTACCCTCGTACCCCTACACCCAGACTGAGCATCAAGGCAGAGCAGCTCCGGGCCAAACACACACCAACACCCGTGACACAGCACAGGACAAACGAGGGGACGCAACAGGGACAGAAAACTCTGGGCAAGAAGAATGACCCTGAGGGTCCAGAGAACTCAGAATGAGATGACCGAGGTGAGACGGAAGGTGAGCTGGCCAGGCTCAGAGAACCCTGCAGGAACAAGATGCCATCGGGATGACTTATCCCAAGAAACGCAGAGATGGATGCCCGAGAATCCTACGGTCAGAATCCTCCACCTGTCTTTGCATTCTCACAAGACCTAACCCGCCGGAATGGATCAGGGCGGTGCACGGCTGTCAGTACAGCTCAGAACAAGACCTGAAAAGGCATCGGACCGGATGCTTGTGAAGAGAGATGGATTCTGATGAGTGTCCGAGCAGCTGAGACAAAGGCACCTGGCTGAGGAGCACAGAGATCAGAAATGCTAAGACTGATGCCAGGGGTTTGGACAGGCCCCTGAAAGGACTAAAGGAAAAGACAAGACACCAAACAGACAGAGTGCACAACAGACAAGTGACACAACACACACCAGGACTGCTCTGCCCTGCACACCTCAGCACTGACATGAAAAATGAGACTTTCCCTTCATGTAGCCTAAGGGGTCACATCTTGGTGCCCCCAACTCCAAATCTGACTTAAAAAACCCCTCCCGGTGATCCCTGCCCTGGCATCCTGCTTTCATCCCCTCTGTGAGCCACAGCCCTCCACTTATCTCTCAGGCATCCAGGGAGGCAAATCCCTGCCAGGTCCAAAGAAGGCCGCCTCTGCCTCAGGAAAATTCCTGCTGTCGCCGGGCTGTCGTCTCTTAGTCAGCTACAACAAAAAAAACCAAACATGAATGCGTGATCTTAGCAGCCCATCACCCAAAACCCGACAATTCTGCTACTCACTGTCTCCTAAGCTTGCCTGGGTCCTCGGCCCCGCGCTTCAGCTGCGCTCAGAGGCCAACGCCGGCATCGCAGGGTCTGCCTGGGTAAAGAGCAGACAAGGTGACGTGGCAGCGCTGGAACTTGAGGGGACCCTCCCTCCTCCTCCTTCTCCTCCCTGACTCACCTCAACTCCTCGGCCGTTATCCAAGCCTACCTGGATGGGGCCTTCACAAGGAGAAGATCAAGGCTCCATCACAGACTCCTGGAATGCTCCCTGAGGGCTCACGGGTGAGGTGACGCGGGTCTGTCGTCCCGTTGGTGAGAGGGGAGCTCGGCCTCCTGCGAGTGGACTCCCTAAAACACACAAGAACGGAGGCTTAGAGTTGCACCAGCGAGTGAGGCTTGAACAATAGCAACAGCTTCTGTCCACGAGTCACTGCTCACCTCGCCCACGTCAGCTTGACTGCTGAGATCCGGCTTCACCACCTAAAAATAAAGACAAAGAACAGAGCTGTAACACAGCCATCATTTACACCTCCCCTGCAAACAGAAACAGGGACTGACCTTCTCAGGGGAGCCCCCTCACCCAGGATGGGGGGCTCTGCCACAGATTTCATCTCTCTGCATCTGAAACAGAGTTTGGACAAAAGTCAGAGTGCTGCAGGATACCTTGACAGCTCCAGACATCTTGTGGCAATCTAGGAATACCCTCTACAGTCTAACCACACCCCACATCACAAATTTCAAGCCCCCAGGACTATTACCCTCGTACCCCTACACCCAGACTGAGCAGCAAGGCAGAGCAGCTCCCGGCCAAACACACACCAACACCCGTGACACAGCACAGGACAAACGAGGGGACGCAACAGGGACAGAAAACTCTGGGCAAGAAGAATGACCCTGAGGGTCCAGAGAACTCGGAATGAGATGACCGAGGTAAGATGGAAGGTGAGCTGGCCAGGCTCAGAGAACCCTGCAGGAACAAGATGCCATCGGGATGACTTATCCCAAGAAACGCAGAGATGGATGCCCGAGAATCCTACGGTCAGAATCCTCCACCTGTCTTTGCATTCTCACAAGACCTAACCCGCCGGAATGGATCAGGGCGGTGCACGGCTGTCAGTACAGCTCAGAACAAGACCTGAAAAGGCATCGGACCGGATGCTTGTGAAGAGAGATGGATTCTGATGAGTGTCCGAGCAGCTGAGACAAAGGCACCTGGCTGAGGAGCACAGAGATCAGAAATGCTAAGACTGATGCCAGGGGTTTGGACAGGCCCCTGAAAGGACTAAAGGAAAAGACAAGACACCAAACAGACAGAGTGCACAACAGACAAGTGACACAACACACACCAGGACTGCTCTGCCCTGCACACCTCAGCACTGACATGAAAAATGAGACTTTCCCTTCATGTAGCCTAAGGGGTCACATCTGGGACATCCCCAGCTCCAAACCAGACTCGAAAAATCCCTCCCAGTGATCCCTGCCCTGGTACCCCACTTTCATCCCCTCCCTAGTTCCGAGCCCTCCACTTATCTCTCAGATGTCTGGGGAGGTGAATCCACGCTGGGCCCCAAAGAAGGCCGCCTATGCCTCTGGGAAATTCCTCCTGTCACTGGGCTGCTGTCTCCTAGTCAGCTACAATAAAGAAAACCAAATATCAAAGCATAATCTTAGCTGCACATCAGCCAAAACCCAGCAGCTCTGCTACTCACCGTCTCTTAAGCAGGACCGGGCCCTCGGGCCCCGTGCGTGCGTCAGCTGAGCTCGGAGGCCGACGCTCGCAGCGCCAAAGCCTTAGAGGCATTACTGGCACCGAGCCCACCCACCGTGGCCTCCATTAGGGCTGTGAGCATCCCCGGTTAGAGCAGGACAGGAACGCAGGGTGGACATCCCCGGTGAACCTCAACCCTGTGGACTCTGCCCCACCACTGTCACTTCCTGCCTGGCCCTAGCTTAGGGCTACTGCCTGCACCTCTCAGGACTTCTGGCCTTGTCTTGCGTTAGGATTGCTGCCGGCACCTGCTCTCAGGGAAACGGTGTTGGCAGCAGCGCTGTGAGGGCCGGGATGCCTGTACTCTGACTTGTATCCTAGGCTGTACCCCTGATTTTCACTGTGTGTTCTCTAGTCCTTGAGTCCTTTACCTCAGCCTCTGTGTGTATCACTGTAACCTCCCCCCTTCTGAACCCTGCTTCTTCAGAGCCCTAGACCTTGCAGCCGGGGACGCTCTGCACCGTTAGGGTCCCAAGAGCTGTCCCGCACGCAGGACAGGTACATCCACAGTTGTTCCCTGCCTACCCTAAGAAACGTGGCCCTGAGACAGGGCAGAGGCTGACAGAGCCGAACTCTTTGCGGTGGCAAAAGGCACGAAGCCTTACCAACCGCCGCCTCGAGAGGGAATCAGGAGCACTTCCACCGGCTGCGGAGAGACAGGGAATCCCAGGGTGGGTGGGGCGGGAAACCCCCGTTATCCCCAGCCCTGTTGGATCCTGCTCCCCACTATCGCTTCCTGCCTGGCCCTAGCCTGACTGTGTCTGCACAGGTCAGAGCTTCTGGTGTGTTCCTGCACTAGGGCTGCTGCCTGCACCTGCTCTCAGGGGAAGTGTGCTGGTAGCAGTGCTGTGAGGGCCGCTACACCTGTACTCTGACTTGTATCCTAGCCTGTTCCCCTGAGTTTCACAGTGTGTCCTCTAGTCCTCGAGTCCTTTACCTCAGCCTCTGTGTGTGTGGCTACACCTCCCCCCTTCTAAACCCAACTTCTTTAGAGCCCTACACCTCGCAGCCAGGCCTTCTGGCATTGTCCTGCATAAGGGCTCCTGCCTGTACCTGCACTCAGGGAAACGGGCATGTCTTTAGGGCTACTCCTTCGGGTCTGGGGTAGGGGTGGGGTCGGGCTGGTACACCTGTACTCTCAATTGGCACATCTTGGACATCCCTATCTCCACACCTGACTCAAAAACCCCTCCTGACAAGTCCTGACCCAGCACTCCACTTTCATCCCCTCTGTGGCTCTGAACCCTCCACTTATCTCTTGGACGTCTGGGGATGAGAATCCACGCCGGGTGCCACAGAATGCCGCCTCGCTCTCTGGGAATTTCCTGCTGTCACCGGGCTGCTGTCTCTTATTCAGCTACAAGAAATAAAACAAACATCGATGTATGATCTCAGCAGATCTGTTGGCCAATCGGTCAGGGTGTAAGACAAGTAGACCACCTAAAACACACAAACAATAACATATGCTGAAGAGTTACATCAGAAACACCAGCACACTTAACTGCATAAATATATAAATTTTCAAACAGACAACCCCAAAAAAATTCCAGCAAAAAAAGCCAACTCTTATCACCCCTAGTCAAACTACTGAATATAATAAAAACAACACCATGTCCAAACCCCTTAATAATACTCCAGAACATATACTCAGAGCCCCCCCAAAGTTAAAGACTTCCCCCTAGCCAAATAAAAAGGAAAAAGCCCATGTCTTGCGACCCATATTAATTCATTAACTTAAAACTTTAAAAATAAACGTTAAAGTTTAAACCTTTAGACAACACTAGCACACCATAGACGCCAATCCCATCACTACATGCCAAACCGAAACTTATTTCAACCTTTTGTGCTGCTGCTGCTGCTCGGCACAAAGGTTTGTCCCTCAGCACCTCCTGAAGTAATGTTCCACGCCCAAGGCCTCCCCCAGCCCCTGTGAGATGAACTCACCATCCTTCCATGAGCCTCACCTGGGAGCCCAGCATAAACCCCTCTCCTCCCGCAGCTCCGTGCCAAACTCAGCTCGGGCTCCCCTCTTAAAGCAGTGCTGGCAGGACCCGCCCCCTCGTTATCCTTTACAGCTTCCACCTGTCCCCTCATCAGTGTGACAGCTCTCACCTGGGGCTGCTCTGTCCCCTCAATCATCCTGTGACAGCTCTCACCTGCAGCTGCTGCCAGTCCCTGCTGCTCATTTCCTGGACATTGCACTGTGTGCACTGACACGCTGGGGCACCGGGCTTTCCTTGCTGTGAATAAGGATCCCTCTGCTCCTGCACGTGCCCAAGGCTGAAACTGGGATTCCACCTCCTAAATTCCGTTTGTGTGAGGTTCACAATTCCTAAGGAAATTTCCCAGCAATCGTTACCCTTCATTTACATTTTCTCCTTTGGAATCATCACTACCTTGTCTTTCTGTGCAAGGGTTCCAAACGTTCATTGGGAGTTCAGTAGCCGGGTTGGCTTGTTTATAACTTAGCTGACAATCCCAGGCTAAATCCAAACACCCAGAGATACAGGGAAATATGGAGACAGTTTATAAATACTGCCCACCTCTGACCCTGAATTCTTCATCGCACATCCTCGGAGCAGATTTACTCCATCCTTTCATCCCAGCAGCACCCCTCCAGCACAACTCTCACTTCTCACACATGTTTCTTCCCACAAACCAAACAGAAATCTACTACAGGGCGAGGCGGGGAGGGGCGAGGCCGGTCTCGGGGCAGAGCCCCCGGGCCCTCAGGGCGGGCCGGGGGGACCGGAGCAGAGCCCGGGCCGGGTTGGAGCCGGAGCCGGTCTGAGGGCGGAGGCCCCGGGCCCTCAGCGCGGGCCGGGGGGCGGGGGCGGTTCCCGGGGCCCGCTGTCCAATCAGCACTGCCGATGCCTCAGCGAGCCCGCCAATCGCGGGGATTCAAAAGGGTGGCGGAAGTAGCTGCTGCTCTATGGGCTCGGTGAGGAACGCCCCGGTGGGGTCCCGGCGCCGTGCACTTGGGACCCGCCCCGCGCCCCTGAAGCCGCGCCCCCGGTACTGCCCGGCCCCGGCTGCCTCCGGGCCCCGCCTCACAGAGCCCCGGCTCCGCCCCGAGCCCGCCCCGGCTCCGCCCCGAGCCCGCCCCGGCGCCCCGCGCTGCCCGGGATGGGGGCGGGACCATCGCCCGCGGCCCCGCCCCGCCCCTCACAGCTGAGCCGAGCCGAGGTTGCTCGCGGCCCTGCGCGGAGCCAGGCGGGGCCGGAAATGGGACCGGCCGTTCTGGTTCGGGTCCTGTCAGTGTCGGCTGCGGCTCCCGAGCGGTGCGGCCTCCCCCGGCGGGCGGGCTATGGGTCTCGGGGCCGGAGGACCAGGGGGGCGTTGCGATCGGGATCGGGACCGGGATCGCTGCGGGCGGCAGGAGCCGCTCCTGCTCCGCCTGCAGCCGGAGCTGCGCTGGGGTCCTGGCGGGGCTCTGGGCACGGGAGGACGGCGGCGGCGATTTCCTCTGATAACCTCTGATATCGGCCCCCCCACAGCATCATTGATCCCCACCCGAGTGTCACTGACCCCCCCCAATGTCATTGATGCCCCCCCAATATTCCACTGATCTTCCCTCAGCGTCGCTGACCCCCCCAAAATTCCAGTGATCCCCCCCACTTGATCCCGCCCTTTTTCTCCCCTCACGTTTCCCGCCCTTTTTCTCCCCTCACGTTTCCCGCCCTTTTTCGTGGGGAACGATCCCTGAGGGGGCCTGTGGAGGGATTCTGGAGGTCCGAGGGGTGAATTTGGGGTTTGGAGGGAGGTTTTGGGGGGTCCCAGGGATGGATTTTGGGGTTTTTGGGGGTCCAAGGGATGGATTCGAGGGTCCCGGGGTAGATCTGGGGTCCTGGGGAGGTTTTGGGGGGTCCCAGGGGTGGATTTGGGGTTCATGGGTTTTATGGCGCCTCAGGGGTGAATTTGGGGTCCGGGGAGAGGTTTTGGGGGTTTTTCGGGGTCCCAGGGGTGAATTTGGGGTCCGGGGAGGGGTTTTTGGGGGTCCCTCACCTGCAGGGCGTCGCGGGGGTGGCAGGGGGAGGGGGCAGCGGGGGGGGCCCAGCGCCCACCCCCCCTTGGGCTTCAGGAGGGCGTCGATGAGACCGAAACAGCTCGGGGGGGGGGTCAAAAACGGGGGGGGTCACGGGCTGGAACCCCCCAGTGCCCCCCAAACCACCCCCAGGGCCCCCCCCGACCTCCAGGAGCCCCCAAAACCCTCCTCAGGTTCCTTTGATGCCTCAAATGGGCCGCCCAAACCTCCCGAAGATCCCCCAAAAACACCCAAAGCAGCCCCCAGGACTCCCCCCAGACCCCCCACAACCCCCCAAACCCCTCCAGGACAACTCGGGACCCCCAGGACCCCCCAAATCCGCTCCCCCGTCCCCCTGAGGCCTCGTTTGACCCGCTCCACGTTGCGGACAGGCAGCAGCTGATCAAGCCACAAGCACCAACACCTGCGGGACTGGGATGGACTGGGAGCACTGGGAGGGTGATCAGAGAGAACTGGGATGGACGGGGAGTGGACTGGGATGAACTGGCAGGTGTGTGGGGGTCCGTGGTGGGCACACGGTGCCTAACTGGTCTATACTGGGATGGGTCGGATGGCCCCAGGGGAGGGGGTGTGGCCACACTGGTCCAGACTGGGAGGGGTGTCACCGTGGCGCCGGAGGCGGAGTCGAGGATTCGGGCGAGGCAGGGACACCTAGGGGACAGCCAGGGCACCCCCAGGGACACCTAGGGGACACCAGGGCACCCCTGCGTACACCTAGGGGACAGCGAGGGTACCCCTGGGTACACCTAAGGGACAGCGAGGGCACTTTTGGGGACAGCCAGGGCCCCCCCAGGGACAGCCAGGGCACCCCCAGGGACACCTAGGGGACAGCCAGGGCACTCCCAGGGACACCTAGGGGACAGCCAGGGCACCCCCAGGGACGCCTAGGGGACAGCCAGGGCACCCCTAGGGACGCCTAGGGGACAGTCAGGGCACCCCAGGGACAGCCAGGGCACTCCCAGGGACAGCCAGGGCACCCCCAGGGACACCTAGGGGACAGCCAGGGAACCCCCAGAAACACCTAGGGGACAGCCAGGGCATCCTCAGGGACACCTAAGGGATAGCCAGGGCACCCCCTGGGACACCTAGGGGACAGCGAGGGTACCCCTGGGTACACCTAGGGGACAGCGAGGGCACTTTTGGGGACAGCCAGGGCCACCCCAGGGACAGCCAGGGCACTCCCAGGGACACCTAGGGGACACCAGGGCACCCCTGGGTACACCTAGGGGACAGCGAGGGTACCCCTGGGTACACCTATGGGACAGCGAGGGCACTTTTGGGGACAGCCAGGGCCCCCCCAGGGACAGCCAGGGCACCCCCAGGGACACCTAGGGGACAGCCAGGGCACCCCCAGGGACACCTAGGGGACAGCCAGGGAACCCCCAGGGACACCTAAGGGACAGCCAGGGCACCCCCAGGGACGCTTAGGGGACAGTCAGGGCACCCCAAGGACAGCCAGGGAACCCCCAGGGACACCTAGGGCCCCCCAGGGACACCTAGGGGACAGCCAGGGAACCTCCAGGGACACCTAAAGGACAGCCAAGGCACTCCCAGGGACACCTAGGGGACAGCTAGGGAACCCCCAGGGACACCTAAGGGACAGCCAGGGCACCCCAGGGAGAGCCAGGGCCCCCACAGGGACACCTAGGGGACAGCCAGGGAACCCCCAGGGACACCTAAGGGACAGCCAGGGCATCCTCAGGGACACCTAAGGGAGAGCCAGGGCACCCCAGGGACAGCCAGGGAACCCCAGGGACACCTAGGGGACAGCCAGGGCATCCTCAGGGACACCTAAGGGAGAGCCAGGGCACCCCCAGGGACACCTAGGGGACAGCAAGGGCACCCCAGGGACAGCCACGGGACAGCCAGGGCGACCCCAGGGTCAGCCAGGGCACCCCCAGAGACACCTAGGGGACAGCCAGGGAACCTCCAGGGACACCTAAAGGACAGCCAAGGCACTCCCAGGGACACATAGGGGACAGCCAGGGCACCCCCAGGGACACCTAGGGGACAGCCCGGGGACCCCAAGGTGCACCTAGGGGACGGCAAGGGCACCCCAAGGGACAGCCGGGGCACCCCATGGGACAGCTAGGGGACAGCCAGGGCACCCCAGGGACAGCCAGGGAACCCCCAGGGACACCTAGGGGACAGCAAGGGCACCCCTGGGGACACCTAGGGGACAGGGAGGGCACTTTCGGGGACAGCCAGGACACCCCCAGGGACAGCCAGGGGACAGCTGGGGCCCCCCCAGGGACACATACGGGACAGCCAGGGCCCCCCCAGGAACAGCCAGGGGACCCCCAGGGACACTTAGGGGACAGCCAGGGCCCCCAAGGGACACCTAGGGGACAGCCAGGGCACCCCCAGGGGTTGAAGGGGCCCCCCCGCTCCAAACCCAGCACGGCCGCCTGCGTTGCGGCCCCCCAAAAACCCATGGCCGCCCCCCGAGCTGATATCGACCCCCCCACAGCATCATTGATCCCCACCCGAGTGTCACTGACCCCCCCCAATGTCATTGATGCCCCCCCAGTATTCCATTGATCTTCCCTCACCGTCGCTGACGCCCCCCAAAATTCCATTGATCCCTCCCACTTGATCCCGCCCTTTTTCTCCCCTCACGTTTCCCGCCCTTTTTCTCCCCTCACGTTTCCCGCCCTTTTTCGTGGGGAACGACCCCTGAGGGGGCCTGTGGAGGGATTCTGGAGGTCCGAGGGGTGAATTTGGGGTTTGGAGGGAGGTTTTGGGGGGTCCCAGGGATGGATTTTGGGGTTTTTGGGGGTCCAAGGGATGGATTCGAGGGTCCCGGGGTGGATCTGGGGTCCTGGGGAGGTTTTGGGGGGTCCCAGGGGTGGATTTGGGGTTCATGGGGAGGGGTTTAGGGGTTTTATGGCGCCTCAGGGGTGAATTTGGGGTCCGGGGAGAGGTTTTGGGGGTTTTTCGGGGTCCCAGGGGTGAATTTGGGGTCCGGGGAGGGGTTTTTGGGGGTCCCTCACCTGCAGGGCGTCGCGGGGGTGGCAGGGGGAGGGGGCAGCGGGGGGGGCCCAGCGCCCACCCCCCCTTGGGCTTCAGGAGGGCGTCGATGAGACCGAAACAGCTCGGGGGGGGGGTCAAAAACGGGGGGGGTCACGGGCTGGAACCCCCCAGTGCCCCCCAAACCACCCCCAGGGCCCCCCCCGACCTCCAGGAGCGCCCAAAACCCTCCTCAGGTTCCTTTGATGCCTCAAATGGGCCGCCCAAACCTCCCGAAGATCCCCCAAAAACACCCAAAGCAGCCCCCAGGACTCCCCCCAGACCCCCCACAACCCCCCAAACCCCTCCAGGACAACTCGGGACCCCCAGGACCCCCCAAATCCGCTCCCCCGTCCCCCTGAGGCCTCGTTTGACCCGCTCCACGTTGCGGACAGGCACCAGCTGATCAAGCCACAAGCACCAACACCTGCGGGACTGGGATGGACTGGGAGCACTGGGAGGGTGATCAGAGAGAACTGGGATGGACGGGGAGTGGACTGGGACGAACTGGCAGGCGTGTGGGGGTCCGTGGTGGGCACACGGTGCCTAACTGGTCTATACTGGGATGGGTCTAATGGCCCCAGGGGAGGGGGTGTGGCCACACTGGTCCAGACTGGGAGGGGTGTCACCATGGCGCCGGAGGCGGAGTCGAGGATTCGGGCGAGGCAGGGACACCTAGGGGACAGCCAGGGCACCCCCAGGGACACCTAGGGGACAGCCAGGGCACCCCAGGGACAGCCAGGGCACCCCCAGGGACAGCCACGGGACAGCCAGGGAACCCCCAGAAACACCTAGGGGACAGCCAGGGCATCCTCAGGGACACCTAGGGGACAGCCAGGGCACTCCCAGGGACACCTAGGGGACACCAGGGCACCCCTGGGTACACCTAGGGGACAGCGAGGGTACCCCTGGGTACACCTAGGGGACAGCGAGGGCACTTTTGGGGACAGCCAGGGCACCCCCAGGGACACCTAGGGGACAGCCAGGGCACCCCCAGGGACACCTAGGGGACAGCCAGGGAACCCCCAGGGACACCTAAGGGACAGCCAGGGCACCCCCAGGGACGCTTAGGGGACAGTCAGGGCACCCCAAGGACAGCCAGGGAACCCCCAGGGACACCTAGGGGACAGCCAGGGAACCTCCAGGGACAGCCACGGGACAGCCAAGGCACCCCCAGGGACACCTTCGGTACAGCCAAGGCACCCCAGGGACACATAGGGGACAGCCAGGGCACCCCCAGGGACACCTAGGGGACAGCCCGGGGACCCCAAGGTGCACCTAGGGGACGGCAAGGGCACCCCAAGGGACAGCCGGGGCACCCCAAGGGACAGCTAGGGGACAGCCAGGGCACCCCTGGGGACACCTAGGGGACAGGGAGGGCACTTTCGGGGACAGCCAGGGCACCCCAGGGACAGTCAGGGCACCCCCAGGGACACCCAGGGCCCCCAGGGACACCTAGGGGACAGCCAGGGCACTCCCAGGGACACCTAGGGTCAGCCAGGGCACCCCCAGGGACACCTAAGGGACAGCCAGGGCACCCCCAGGGACGCTTAGGGGACAGCCAGGGCACCCCAGGGACAGCCAGGGAACCCCCAGGGACACCTAGGGGACAGCCAGGGCACCCCCAGGGACACCTAGGGGACAGCCAGGGAACCCCCAGGGACACCTAGGGGACAGCCAGGGCACCCCAGGGACAGTCAGGGCACCCCAAGAGACACCCAGGGCACCCCAGGGACACCTAAGGGACAGCCAGGGCACCCCAGGGACAGCCAGGGAACCCCCAGGGACACCTAGGGGACAGACAGGGCACCCCAGGGACACCTAAGGGACAGCCAGGGCACCCCAGGGAGAGCCAGGGCACCCCCAGGGACGCCTAGGGGACAGTCAGGGCACCCCAGGGACAGCCAGGGAACGCCCAGGGACACCTAGGGGACAGACAGGGCACCCCAGGGACACCTAAGGGACAGCCAGGGCACCCCCAGGGACGCCTAGGGGACAGCCAGGGAACCCCAGGGACAGCCAGGGCACCCCCAGGGACAGCCACGGGACAGCCAGGGAACCCCCAGAAACACCTAGGGGACAGCCAGGGCATCCTCAGGGACACCTAAGGGACAGCCAGGGCACCCCCAGGGACACCTAGGGGACAGCCAGGGCACCCCCAGGGACACCTAGGGGACAGCCAGGGAACCCCCAGGGACACCTAGGGGACAGCCAGGGCACCCCCAGGGACGCCTAGGGGACAGTCAGGGCACCCCAGGGACAGCCAGGGAACCCCCAGGGACACCTAGGGGACAGTCAGGGCACCCCAGGGACAGTCAGGGCACCCCCAGGGACACCTAGAGGACAGCCATGGAACTCCCAGGGACACCTAGGGGACAGCCAGGGAACCCCCAGGCACACCTAAGGGACAGCCAGGGCACCCCAGGGAGAGCCAGGGCACTCCCACGGACACCTAGGGGACAGCCAGGGCACCCCAGGGACACATAGGGGACAGCCCGGGGACCCCAAAGTGCACCCAGGGGACGGCAAGGGCACCGCAGAGACAGCCAGGGCACCCAGAGCTCCAAGGGCTATCCAAGGGATGCTCAAAACCCTTACCAACGATTGGCTTCAATAAAGCAACTCACACAAAGTCACCAACATCACGCGGACACAGCACCATTCTTTTGTTGGTCTGTAACGGCTGCAACAAAATACGCCCTCCTGGAAGCAGTTCAGCACTTACTGATCACTTCTTTGTTTTGGCACTTCCCAGCCAGGGCCTGCGGGGCCTCCTGCAGATGCAGGTCTTCGCTGACAAGGCTCCACTTGTGCAGCAGCAGCAGCAGCTCCCTGAAATTTTAGAAAATATTAGAAAAATACAGGCAAAAATCTCACCTCTGTCCTCCCCTAAGAACATCCCCAGGACATCATCCCAGTTTTTCCCAGCTAGGAGCTGCAAGGAATTCAGGCAGGGGAAATGACATCAGGGAACAGCTTTGTAAAGTCAAAGGCAGAAAGAGAAGATCCACCAGCAAAGGGCAGGAAAGGGGAAAGGTTTCTGAAAACATTTCTGCAGTCTAATTAATAATTATTTCCGCTTCCCCAGCGAGAAGAACACAGACTCACAGCCATTCAGGCCTGACAGTCCCCTGCAGCCAGAGCTCAGCACACATCCACAGAAGCAAGTCCAGCATCTGAAAGAAAAAAAAAAAAAAAAACAAAAACCAAACACAACAATCAAACCAGTAGGAAAAGGTGATTTCTTTGGCTTCAAAGTTATTTCAAGTTCTTAAAGCCCAACACAGCTGCTAGGAGAAACAGAGTCAGGGCTCCTGGCAGACAGAGGGTGTTTTCCCCCCGAGGGGATTGCAGAGGAATTGTCTGGGACTTGGACTGTCCCTCGGGGTGACACCAGTTGCTGTGACTTCTATCATTCCATATGTTTGACTCCCAAAACTTCCCAGCCCAGGGGCTTGAGCTGACAGGGCAGCACAAAGATTGTTCTCTGTGTGGTGCCCAGATTTGGGGTTCACTGTCACCTTTGCTAGTTTAGATGAATTATACCCACGGCCCCGAATTCCCTGCTCAGTTCCCGCTGCAATAACCTCACAGTGCCTCACGGAGCACGGATATTCCCACGCAGAGCTGCTGCTTGAATGCCAGACGTGTCAGGAACCAGCAGAGCTTCCAAGGAAGCTCAGCAGGATGGGGACAGGATAGGTTTCTATTCCATAGATTTGGTTAATTATAACCCTCACCCCCTGGGGGTCACCTGTCAGATTTCCCTGGAATTCAGCCACCCCCCTGAGCTCGGGCTCCAGGTGATGTTTCAGAGCAGGAGAAGGCACTGGCCGGCCTGTGCTGAGGCAGCCCCTGTGCCCTCGGGAGGACACAGCTCCCTGCAGGAGCTCAGCTCCTTTCCGAGCCCCAGCAGTGGCCTCTGCAAGTGCCTTTCCCTCAGGCAAGGGACGCCCATCCCTGCCTTCAGCACACCTCCAGTGGGACCCACCTGCAAAAGCTTTCCATCACTTCTGCACTCCGGCCGGCTCCCTGGAAAAGTCCAGACTTCATCCAAACGAAACTCCATCCCACTCAAACCTTTGATTTTGAGGCATCTCCGAGGGCCGTTGCTCTGGATTTAATTTCTGTGAGGGAGGAGCGCCTTGGCTTTAATGCTGCCGACGGGTGATGTCCTCAGGCTGAAAGGGAGGGGATTTGGGGTGGCCAGGACATCCCTGGCAACTGTGTGGGAGCTCCGGGAGGTGGGAATTGCTGTCTGAGCCCCTCTGCAGACAGCCCGAGCCGCCGTTCCCAGGCAATGCCAGCTGTTCCCCGGGGAGCTCTTGGGCTGTGGGTGCCTCTGTCTGGGCTGCAGCATCTCCCCGTGCCCGGCGGGAGCAGCCCCTGGCCGAGGAGCCGCGGCAGCCCCGGGGCCGTGTCCGTGCCAGCCCCGAGCCCGGCCCCGGGCCCTGCGTTTGGCCGCCGCTGCCACGGGCGGGGCCCCGCAGGCACAGCTCCTCCCTGCACATCATCCCAGGGCTGCTGGCCCCGCTGGGGCTGCCGGCCTCCTTCCTCCCTGCGCCTCCGGGCACCCGGGACACCTGCAGGAAACCCCGAGGGACACTGCAGGCGGCACGGGGGGGCACCGAGGCCTCCGGCCAGAAAAGCAGCCCCGGCCTCAGCAGCTGCCATCATTTTGGCCCGGCAACACTCACCTGCAGGAAACGCCCCTGTGCGGGTGGGACCGGCCCTGCCTCTCTGCAGAGCTTTGGCCGTGGAAGAAGGGAAGCCTCAGGACTTGTCCTGCTCCTTTCCGCCCGGAAAGAGACTTTGTGTGAGTACTTTTACGGCAGCTGCTGGGTAAATCCTGGAAAGGACAGGAAATCAGCGTCACTGGAAGAGCTTTGTGCTGTCGTGAGCTGCCAGCCACTTCTGCCCTCGAGCCATTCCAGGGGCTGGTGTGTGAAGCAGCTTTGGCAGAGAAGGCGGCACTGCACTTACCTTAGTGGGGCCAAGCGTTGCCATCCTATGGAGGTCCATCCCCATAATGCAGAGATTGGTTCAGCTGCTTGGAGCAGAGTCCGGGTAATGCCAAGGTGCTGAGTTCGATTCTCAAACGGTCCGTCCGCTTGAGAGTCAGATTTTAGGATCCCTCTCAGCCTCAGTATATCCTGTGACCTGGAAATAAGAGGAAAATTCTCGGCTGAGTTTTAATAAAACAGCTTTTGCCATTGCAGGGTGTGAGCTGCACTCGGCGATTTTCGGCCGCGACGAGCCCCACGAGCCTTCCGCCCTTCCTTGCCGCCATCATGGTTGCGTCTGAGGCCACTTCCGGTTCCGCCGGCATCTTTTTTGCGGCACCTCTAAGGCGCCCGGCAGGTGTTTACACAGACGCCTGACTAAATCCGCGAATCCGAACGCAAGCGCGGCGCGGCTGAGCACACGGCCCGTGTCCCCACACCTGGAGACGCCGCGGAAAATTGCGCCCGGGCGGCGCCGTAGTCGGGGTTTCGTGCAGGCATCTGGCTAAACGCCTATAGGGTCCTTATTTTTCGCGCCCTTTTGGCCGCCCTTTTTGGAAGGTCGGGCGCCTCGCGCCTGGGCGCCATTTTGTGAGGGGCGTCGCGTGACTTCCGCTTTTGCTCGCCGCCATCTTGGCTGCGGCTGAGGCCACTTCCGTCCCGGCCGCCATGTTCTTGGCGGCTCGGCATAGGCCCCCGGCAGGTGTTTACACAGACGCCTGAATAAATCCACGAATTTAAAAGCAAGCGCGGCGCGGCTGAGCACACGGCCCGTGTCCCCACACCTGGAGACGCCGCGGAAAATTGCGCCCCGGCGGCGCCGTTGTCGGGGTTTCGTGCAGGCATCTGGCTAAACGCCTATAGGGTCCTTAATTTTTCGCGCCCTTTTGGCCGCCCTTTTTGGAAGGTCGGGCGCCTCGCGCCTGGGCGCCATTTTGTGAGGGGCGTCGCGTGACTTCCGCTTTTGCTCGCCGCCATCTTGGCTGCGGCTGAGGCCACTTCCGTCCCGGCCGCCATGTTCTTTGCGGCTCGGCATAGGCCTCCGCCAGGTGTTTACACAGACGCCTGACTAAATCCGCGAATCCGAACGCAAGCGCGGCGCGGCTGAGCACACGACCGGTGTCCCTACACCTGGAAACGCCGCGGAAAATTGCGCCCGGGCGGCGCCGTAGTCGGGGTTTTTGTGCAGGCGTCTGGCTAAACGCCTATAGGGTCCTTATTTTTCCCGCCCTTTTGGCCGCCCTTTTTGGAAGGTCGGGCGCCTCGCGTCTCGCCGCCATCTTGGTAGTGGAACCCACTAAAATGCCCCCTCGGCTCCTCCCACAAGCGCCTGACTGAATGGACTGCAGCCCGCGGCGCCGCTGCGCCCCCATCCCGTGTCCGCACACCCGCAAACGCCGCGGAAAATCGCGCCCGGACGGCTCCGGGGTCCGGGTGGCGCGCGCAGGCAGCCGGCTGCCACGCGCCCGGGCTCCTTGCCTTTTTCCCTCCCTTTCGGCCCCGAGCTGCGGGCGGGCGGGCGGCAGCGCCGCCCCCGAGCTCACAGTGCGGGGCTGCCACGTGCCTCGGGGACGGGCGGGGGGGACAGCTGCACTACCGCTCTTTGGCCACAGGGTGGCAGCATTGTCTCACAGATCATGAGGGACGGGCACGGGGGACAGCTGCACTACCGCTGTTTGCCCACGCGGTGGCAGCATTGCCGCACAGAGCAGGCGGGACTGGCGGGGGGGGACAGCTGCACTACCGCTCTCTGCCCACAGGGTGGCAGCACTGCCGCGCGGCGGCGCGGAGCGGAGCCATAAACGAACGTGCCCAGGAATGCCCTGGCGAACAGCCTCCGGAATAAACGGCCCAAAAGACCCCCGAGCACACCTGCGAGAACCCTGCCAGCAACCAGACCGAAACAAAAAAGCCTTTCGTTCAGGCTCTATTTCAATATTTTTTATCTTTGTGATTCTGATATTTACATTCATCATTACAATTCATCTTTTATATTATGTACATTATACATCATGTATTATGTTTATTATACTATTATATTTATTATAGATATTAAATATAGAAAGTTATATATAAAATAATTTATTATGTAATGTTATAAATAATAATACATTTCATTTAAATATGATTATGTACATTATAGATGTTTATATTATGTATATTAAATATATTTATAAAACGTGTAGTAAGTAATAATATATTGTGTATTTTTTATTGATATTATTTTTCATATCCTATACTTTTTGTTATTTTTCTTTTTCATTATTTTTTAAATTCGTTTGTTTATATTTTAAACGATATTTTACACTAGATGAATTCATGAACCTAACACATCAGAAACACAATTAATTTGAATTAAATGAGCCTGGTTTTCTAAGGGGTAAAGTTTTAATCTTTATTTAGATAATATGGGCATATTTTCTCTATCTGTATGGGGTTTTTTTGGTGGGTTGCGGGGGATTTTATTTTGGGGGTTTTCTTTTTTTGTTCGCTTTGTTTTGGATTTCTTTGCTAATAAACAAGCAGGGTCGGAGAGTTACAAAATAAAACGTCTACTTTGTTTTTATTGCTCCCTCTGAAATACGCCTCGACAGCCTGGACAGCAGGCTGCTGCTGGTAACACTGTGCACGGGTAGGAGGAGACCTGGTCGGGGCTGGGAAGGAAAAAACGGCACCACGGTGGTCACAGCTTTCTCCCTTCAGGAGTTTTATGGAGCAGAAAATACAGAGCTTTTGCCAACTGCGCTCTCTATGACATCCCGACGTCCAGCGGGCACCGAGGTCATTTCTCATCTTTCTTGCCAACAGCCAAACCCCCAGGCGCCCGGGGGAAGAAAGAGTATGGGGAAAAAAAAAAAGGAACAAAGAAAACATGAAAAAATAAACCAAAACTATAGAAAATAATAAATAAAATTAAAATACCAAAAGAAAAAAATTTCAAAGTAACAAAAAAGTGGAAAAAAAATTTAAACAAAAAATTAAAATAAAAAACGAAAAGTAGTTTTAACAAGTAAATAAATAGCTAAAGAAAAAAAATAAAAATTAAAAAACTGAAGAAAAAGTCTTTGAAAAACCACAAAACGCAACATGAAAAACCACAACAAAAGAGCACAAAAATACAAAAATAACAAAAAATAAAAGACAAAATTAAATAAACGCAGCTCTCACCTCCTGCCACTGCCTAAAAAAGCGCCATGGCTTTCCTCAATTATGCAGCAATAAGGGAAACAAACCCAGTGCCCCCCAGAACAGAAGGTTTTCTAGACAATTCCCACTTCTGCTTGGAAACAAATTCTATTTTAGTGGGAAGCTCATTTTGGACAAACATCCAAATGTGCCAAGGTAGGAAAGAACCAGCCCCTTGTGTCCAAGGAACAGCAGCTAGGCCTGGATTCAGGTTTTAATGGCATTTATGTAATTAAAAATGCAGTAAATTGAACTTTACAAAGAGACGAATCGTGGCAAATAAATACTTCAAAGTTTTCTTGGGAAATCACAGAATTTTGTGGAGATGGTGCTGGACAATTGCTGATTTACCAACAGTAATTGGGTAAATTTCCTTAGAAATGTGCTCTACAAGGTACAAAAATTCCAATTAGGATGGAAAATTGGAATAAATAAATATTCCCTTACTAAAATCAGAGAGAAAATCAGAGTTATTCCTTCAATTAAAAGGAAGGAATAACATCCAAATCCAAGCCTGCCTGGAAAACAAGCTCAGGAATTTCTAACATTGAAAACTTTTGCAAGAGTCATGAAGTTGGTGAAAGTTCATGGAATGATGATTTAAAATCTGCTTCCTCTGCTCTGATTTAAAGGGAAGTGGGAATTCAACAGGTCCAGTTACTCCCATCCAACCTTGGACTGGGATAAGGCCTTCCAGTGGCTTCACTTCCTACTGGCTCTCTCCTTTTTGCCCACAACCTGGAAGAGGAAAAGCAACAGGAATAAAGTCTCAAACAGGATGGCCTTGGTCCAGGCAGACTGAGGTGCAGCTCCCAGGGAGGGAGGCCAGGCTGTGCCTCGGGGAGCTCCGGGAATCTGGGATTGCCCGTGGGATTCAAGGGCTGGAAAAGCACACCCACCTGCCAGGTTCAGTGCTGGGACAGAGCAAGGCCGGGGCTCGGGGGCAGCAGTTAGAGCTGGGACTGCAGGAGAACACCCCAAACCCGGGTTAAACATCCGGCACGACACACAGCACGCTCCGGGAGAAACTCGGGCGGGAGAAGCCCCGGGATGCTCCACGTTCCTTGCCCTTGGCAGCTGTGCCAGGGCCTCCCTCAGAATGCTGACCTCACCGTGCAGCTCCTACAAAACAGGAGAACTTATGGGAATCGCCCAGAATCCCTGGACTTCCAGTTATTAAGAACCACAGCTGCAGCGAAAGGTGTACAAACGCTACTGCAAACCAGCAGGGCTGAGGAGACGCAGGGATTTATTCCCGAGGGGACACAAGGATCCCTCAGCCAGCCAGGATTTCTCCCAGGCTCTTCCCACTGCTCTCTAAGGACACAAACAGCAGTTTTTCCCTCGAGTTCCCCTTTCCATCAATGCCAAGACTCGTGTTCTCCTCCAACCCCAGGTTCAGGAAGGAAAGTAGGAATATTATCACTGCACAGACTGTCCAGGAGGGTGTGACTGAGGCAGCAGCACCAGCTCCCACTCCACTGCTGCTCTGGATTCCTGAGCAGCTCCTTTCCATCCTGCCCTTCCCAGCACCATTCCCTGGGTGCCATGTCCACAGACACCTTCTCCATGCAGCTTAAAACCCACAGACACCAACAGAAAGGAGATCAAAAATCAATTCACATGTTGCTAGTCAGAGAGAATGGGAGAGGCCTAAAAATCTGCATTTATTTTAGAACACTAGAGCAATTTCTTCATGACCCTGACTATCAGTGATGGGCAGATAAACACCTTCTTTAACTTACTACCTGCAAAAACATCAAGTTTCAAGTTTAGTAAAGATAAAATTTTGCTGCAAAAATAAAAGAGGTGGGATGCTGGTGTTAGTGCTTTAACCTTCGGACATTAGCGGCTATTTGTAAAACAAATTCATTATTGAAGCAGCTAACTTGAAAATAAGGGGTTTTTACAATAAAGTTGACCAAAAAAGAGTCTCAAAATTAAGATATAGGCTGCACAAATATTTAAGAAAAAAAAAGTTGTCTTTCGTGCGTATAACCTGCCAGCCTCTCATGTTTTCAGTCCTTACCATTTATTTTTACCAAGGTGATGATTAAAACCTTGTCAAAAGCTCAAAAAAAAAAATTCCAGGACAAGGCAGGTGTTTTCCCAAGCACCCTCAGTGTGGAGCTGTGTCAGCCACAAGTGTTTGCTCCCGCAGCCCAGCCCGGAGCAGGCTCCAGCTGCTGCCCAGGGGGGTTACCAAGGGACTCACCTGTTTGAAGCTGTAAATGCAGGTGGCCTGCACTGGAGTGCCAAAAAATGTGAAATGTGTGACTCTCACCTTGAATAGCGATCGATCTTCTCAGGGGAGCCCCTCACCCAGGATGGGGGGCTCTGCCACACATTTCATCTCTCCGCATCTGAAACAAAGTCAGGACAAAAGTCAGAGTGCTGCAGGATACCTTGACAGCTCCAGACATCTTGTGGCAATCTAGGAATACCCTCTACAGTCTAACCACACCCCACATCACAAATTTCAAGCCCCCAGGACTATTACCCTCGTACCCCTACACCCAGACTGAGCAGCAAGGCAGAGCAGCTCCCGGCCAAACACACACCAACACCCGTGACACAGCACAGGACAAACGAGGGGACGCAACAGGGACAGAAAACTCTGGGCAAGAAGAATGACCCTGAGGGTCCAGAGAACTCGGAATGAGATGACCGAGGTAAGATGGAAGGTGAGCTGGCCAGGCTCAGAGAACCCTGCAGGAACAAGATGCCATCGGGATGACTTATCCCAAGAGACGCAGAGATGGATGCCCGAGAATCCTACGGTCAGAATCCTCCACCTGTCTTTGCATTCTCACAAGACCTAACCCGCCGGAATGGATCAGGGCGGTGCACGGCTGTCAGTACAGCTCAGAACAAGACCTGAAAAGGCATCGGACTGGATGCTTGCGAAGAGAGATGGATTCTGATGAGTGTCCGAGCAGCTGAGACAAAGGCACCTGGCTGAGGAGCACAGAGATCAGAAATGCTAAGACTGATGCCAGGGGTTTGGACAGGCCCCTGAAAGGACTAAAGGAAAAGACAAGACACCAAACAGACAGAGTGCACAAGAGACAAGTGACACAACACACACCAGGACTGCTCTGCCCTGCACACCTCAGCACTGACATGAAAAATGAGACTTTCCCTTCACGTAGCCTAAGGGGTCACATCTTGGTGCCCCCAACTCCAAATCTGACTTAAAAAACCCCTCCCGGTGATCCCTGCCCTGGCATCCTGCTTTCATCCCCTCTGTGAGCCACAGCCCTCCACTTATCTCTCAGGCATCCAGGGAGGCAAATCCCTGCCAGGTCCAAAGAAGGCCGCCTCTGCCTCAGGAAAATTCCTGCTGTCGCCGGGCTGTCGTCTCTTAGTCAGCTACAACAAAAAAAACCAAACATGAATGCGTGATCTTAGCAGCCCATCACCCAAAACCCGACAATTCTGCTACTCACTGTCTCCTAAGCTTGCCTGTGTCCTCGGCCCCGCGCTTCAGCTGCGCTCAGAGGCCAACGCCGGCGTCGCAGGGTCTGCCTGGGTAAAGAGCAGACAAGGTGACGTGGCAGCGCTGGAACTTGAGGGGACCCTCCCTCCTTCTCCTCCCTGACTCACCTCAACTCCTCGGCCGTTATCCAAGCCTACCTGGATGGGGCCTTCACAAGGAGAAGATCAAGGCTCCATCACAGACTCCTGGAATGCTCCCGGAGGGCTCACGGGTGAGGTGACGCGGGTCTGTCGTCCCGTTGGTGAGAGGGGAGCTCGGCCTCCTGCAAGTGGACTCCCTAAAACACACAATAACGGAGGCTTAGAGTTGCACCAGCGAGTGAGGCTTGAACAATAGCAACGGCTTCTGTCCACCCGTCACTGCTCACCTCGCCCACGTCAGCTTGACTGCTGAGATCCGGCTTCACCACCTAAAAATAAAGACAAAGAACAGAGCTGTAACACAGCCATCATTTACACCTCCCCTGCAAACAGAAACAGGGACTGACCTTCTCAGGGGAGCCCCCTCACCCAGGATGGGGGGCTCTGCCACAGATTTCATCTCTCTGCATCTGAAACAGAGTCAGGACAAAAGTCAGAGTGCTGCAGGATACCTTGACAGCTCCACACATCTTGTGGCAATCTAGGAATACCCTCTACAGTCTAACCACACCCCACATCACAAATTTCAAGCCCCCGGCACTATTACCCTCGTACCCCTACACCCAGACTGAGCAGCAAGGCAGAGCAGCTCCGGGCCAAACACACACCAACACCCGTGACACAGCACAGGACAAACGAGGGGACGCAACAGGGACAGAAAACGCTGGGCAAGAAGAATGACCCTGAGGGTCCAGAGAACTCGGAATGAGATGACCGAGGTAAGATGGAAGGTGAGCTGGCCAGGCTCAGAGAACCCTGCAGGAACAAGATGCCATCGGGATGACTTATCCCAAGAGACGCAGAGATGGATGCCCGAGAATCCTACGGTCAGAATCCTCCACCTGTCTTTGCATTCTCACAAGACCTAACCCGCCGGAATGGATCAGGGCGGTGCACGGCTGTCAATACAGCTCAGAACAAGACCTGAAAAGGCATCGGACTGGATGCTTGTGAAGAGAGATGGATTCTGATGAGTGTCCGAGCAGCTGAGACAAAGGCACCTGGCTGAGGAGCACAGAGATCAGAAATGCTAAGACTGACGCCAGGGGTTTTGACAGGCCCCTGAAAGGACTAAAGGAAAAGACAAGACACCAAACAGACAGAGTGCACAAGAGACAAGTGACACAACACACACCAGGACTGCTCTGCCCTGCACACCTCAGCACTGACATGAAAAATGAGACTTTTCCTTCACGTAGCCTAAGGGGTCACATCTGGGACATCCCCAGCTCCAAACCCGACTCAAAAAAATCCCTCCCGCTGACCCCTGCCCTGGTACCCCGCTTTCATCCCCTCTGTGGCTCCAAGCCCTCCACTTATCTCTCAAATGTCTGGGGAGGTGAATCCACGCCGGGCGCCAAAGAAGGCCGCCTCTCCCTCAGAAAAATTCCTCCCGTCACTGGGCTGCTGTCTCCTAGTCAGCTACGATAAAGAAAATCAAATATCAAAGCATAATCTTAGCCGCACATCAGCCAAAACCCAGCAGCTCTGCTACTCACCGTCTCTTAAGCAGGACCGGGCCCTCGGGCCCCGTGCGTGCGTCAGCTGAGCTCGGAGGCCGACGCTCGCAGCGCCAAAGCCTTAGAGGCGTTACTGGCACCGAGCCCACCCACCGTGGCCTCCATTAGGGCTGTGAGCATCCCCGGTTAGAGCAGGACAGGAACGCAGGGTGGACATCCCCGGTGAACCTCAACCCTGTGGACTCTGCCCCACCACTGTCACTTCCTGCCTGGCCCTAGCTTAGGGCTACTGCCTGCACCTCTCAGGACTTCTGGCCTTGTCTTGCGTTAGGATTGCTGCCGGCACCTGCTCTCAGGGAAACGGTGTTGGCAGCAGCGCTGTGAGGGCCGGGATGCCTGTACTCTGACTTGTATCCTAGGCTGTACCCCTGATTTTCACTGTGTGTTCTCTAGTCCTTGAGTCCTTTACCTCAGCCTCTGTGTGTATCACTGTAACCTCCCCCCTTCTGAACCCTGCTTCTTCAGAGCCCTAGACCTTGCAGCCGGGGACGCTCTGCACCGTTAGGGTCCCAAGAGCTGTCCCGCACGCAGGACAGGTACATCCACAGTTGTTCCCTGCCTACCCTAAGAAACGTGGCCCTGAGACAGGGCAGAGGCTGACAGAGCCGAACTCTTTGCGGTGGCAAAAGGCACGAAGCCTTACCAACCGCCGCCTCGAGAGGGAATCAGGAGCACTTCCACCGGCTGCGGAGAGACAGGGAATCCCAGGGTGGGTGGGGCGGGAAACCCCCGTTATCCCCAGCCCTGTTGGATCCTGCTCCCCACTATCGCTTCCTGCCTGGCCCTAGCCTGACTGTGTCTGCACAGGTCAGAGCTTCTGGTGTGTTCCTGCACTAGGGCTGCTGCCTGCACCTGCTCTCAGGGGAAGTGTGCTGGTAGCAGTGCTGTGAGGGCCGCTACACCTGTACTCTGACTTGTATCCTAGCCTGCTCCCCTGAGTTTCACCGTGTGTCCTCTAGTCCTTGAGTCCTTTACCTCAGCCTCTGTGTGTGTGGCTACACCTCCCCCCTTCTAAACCCAACTTCTTTAGAGCCCTGCACCTCGCAGCCAGGCCTTCTGGCATTGTCCTGCATAAGGGCTCCTGCCTGTACCTGCACTCAGGGAAACGGGCATGTCTTTAGGGCTACTCCTTCGGGTCTGGGGTAGGGGTGGGGTCGGGCTGGTACACCTGTACTCTCAATTGGCACATCTTGGACATCCCTATCTCCACACCTGACTCAAAAACCCCTCCTGGCAAGTCCTGACCCAGCACTCCACTTTCATCCCCTCTGTGGCTCTGAACCCTCCACTTATCTCTTGGACGTCTGGGGATGAGAATCCACGCCGGGTGCCAAAGAAGGCCGCCTCTCCCTCAGGGAAACTCCTGCTGTCGCCGGGCTGTTGTCTCTTAGTCAGCTACAACAAAGAAAACCAAACATGAATGCGTGATCTTAGCAGCCCATCACCCAAAACCCGACAATTCTGCTACTCACCGTCTCCTAAGCTTGCCTGTGTCCTCGGCCCCGCGCTTCAGCTGCGCTCAGAGGCCAACGCCGGCGTCGCAGGGTCTGCCTGGGTAAAGAGCAGACAAGGTGACGTGGCAGCGCTGGAACTTGAGGGGACCCTCCCTCCTTCTCCTCCCTGACTCACCTCAACTCCTCGGCCGTTATCCAAGCCTACCTGGATGGGGCCTTCACAAGGAGAAGATCAAGGCTCCATCACAGACTCCTGGAATGCTCCCGGAGGGCTCACGGGTGAGGTGACGCGGGTCTGTCGTCCCGTTGGTGAGAGGGGAGCTCGGCCTCCTGCGAGTGGACTCCCTAAAACGCACAAGAACGGAGGCTTAGAGTTGCACCAGCGAGTGAGGCTTGAACAATAGCAACGGCTTCTGTCCACCCGTCACTGCTCACCTCGCCCACGTCAGCTTGACTGCTGAGATCCGGCTTCACCACCTAAAAATAAAGACAAAGAACAGAGCTGTAACACAGCCATCATTGACACCTCCCCTGCAAACAGAAACAGGGACTGACCTTCTCAGGGGAGCCCCTCACCCAGGATGGGGGGCTCTGCCACAGATTTCATCTCTCTGCATCTGAAACAGAGTCAGGACAAAAGTCAGAGTGCTGCAGGATACCTTGACAGCTCCACACATCTTGTGGCAATCTAGGAATACCCTCTACAGTCTAACCACACCCCACATCACAAATTTCAAGCCCCCAGGACTATTACCCTCGTACCCCTACACCCAGACTGAGCAGCAAGGCAGAGCAGCTCCGGGCCAAACACACACCAACACCCGTGACACAGCACAGGACAAACGAGGGGACGCAACAGGGACAGAAAACTCTGGGCAAGAAGAATGACCCTGAGGGTCCAGAGAACTCGGAATGAGATGACCGAGGTAAGATGGAAGGTGAGCTGGCCAGGCTCAGAGAACCCTGCAGGAACAAGATGCCATCGGGATGACTTATCCCAAGAGACGCAGAGATGGATGCCCGAGAATCCTACGGTCAGAATCCTCCACCTGTCTTTGCATTCTCACAAGACCTAACCCGCCGGAATGGATCAGGGCGGTGCACGGCTGTCAGTACAGCTCAGAACAAGACCTGAAAAGGCATCGGACTGGATGCTTGCGAAGAGAGATGGATTCTGATGAGTGTCCGAGCAGCTGAGACAAAGGCACCTGGCTGAGGAGCACAGAGATCAGAAATGCTAAGACTGATGCCAGGGGTTTGGACAGGCCCCTGAAAGGACTAAAGGAAAAGACAAGACACCAAACAGACAGAGTGCACAACAGACAAGTGACACAACACACACCAGGACTGCTCTGCCCTGCACACCTCAGCACTGACATGAAAAATGAGACTTTCCCTTCATGTAGCCTAAGGGGTCACATCTGGGACATCCCCATCTCCAAACCAGACTCGAAAAATCCCTCCCAGTGATCCCTGCCCTGGTACCCCACTTTCATCCCCTCCCTAGTTCCGAGCCCTCCACTTATCTCTCAGATGTCTGGGGAGGTGAATCCACGCTGGGCCCCAAAGAAGGCCGCCTATGCCTCTGGGAAATTCCTCCTGTCACTGGGCTGCTGTCTCCTAGTCAGCTACAATAAAGAAAAACAAATATCAAAGCATAATCTTAGCTGCACATCAGCCAAAACCCAGCAGCTCTGCTACTCACCGTCTCTTAAGCAGGACCGGGTCCTCGGGCCCCGTGCGTGCGTCAGCTGAGCTCGGAGGCCGACGCTCGCAGCGCCAAAGCCTTAGAGGCGTTACTGGCACCGAGCCCACCCACCGTGGCCTCCATTAGGGCTGTGAGCATCCCCGGTTAGAGCAGGACAGGAACGCAGGGTGGACATCCCCGGTGAACCTCAACCCTGTGGACTCTGCCCCACCACTGTCACTTCCTGCCTGGCCCTAGCTTAGGGCTACTGCCTGCACCTCTCAGGACTTCTGGCCTTGTCTTGCGTTAGGATTGCTGCCGGCACCTGCTCTCAGGGAAACGGTGTTGGCAGCAGCGCTGTGAGGGCCGGGATGCCTGTACTCTGACTTGTATCCTAGGCTGTACCCCTGATTTTCACTGTGTGTTCTCTAGTCCTTGAGTCCTTTACCTCAGCCGCTGTGTGTATCACTGTAACCTCCCCCCTTCTGAACCCTGCTTCTTCAGAGCCCTAGACCTTGCAGCCGGGGACGCTCTGCACCGTTAGGGTCCCAAGAGCTGTCCCGCACGCAGGACAGGTACATCCACAGTTGTTCCCTGCCTACCCTAAGAAACGTGGCCCTGAGACAGGGCAGAGGCTGACAGAGCCGAACTCTTTGCGGTGGCAAAAGGCACGAAGCCTTACCAACCGCCGCCTCGAGAGGGAATCAGGAGCACTTCCACCGGCTGCGGAGAGACAGGGAATCCCAGGGTGGGTGGGGCGGGAAACCCCCGTTATCCCCAGCCCTGTTGGATCCTGCTCCCCACTATCGCTTCCTGCCTGGCCCTAGCCTGACTGTGTCTGCACAGGTCAGAGCTTCTGGTGTGTTCCTGCACTAGGGCTGCTGCCTGCACCTGCTCTCAGGGGAAGTGTGCTGGTAGCAGTGCTGTGAGGGCCGCTACACCTGTACTCTGACTTGTATCCTAGCCTGCTCCCCTGAGTTTCACCGTGTGTCCTCTAGTCCTTGAGTCCTTTACCTCAGCCTCTGTGTGTGTGGCTACACCTCCCCCCTTCTAAACCCAACTTCTTTAGAGCCCTGCACCTCGCAGCCAGGCCTTCTGGCATTGTCCTGCATAAGGGCTCCTGCCTGTACCTGCACTCAGGGAAACGGGCATGTCTTTAGGGCTACTCCTTCGGGTCTGGGGTAGGGGTGGGGTCGGGCTGGTACACCTGTACTCTCAATTGGCACATCTTGGACATCCCTATCTCCACACCTGACTCAAAAACCCCTCCTGACAAGTCCTGACCCAGCACTCCACTTTCATCCCCTCTGTGGCTCTGAACCCTCCACTTATCTCTTGGACGTCTGGGGATGAGAATCCACGCCGGGTGCCAAAGAAGGCCGCCTCTCCCTCAGGGAAACTCCTGCTGTCGCCGGGCTGTTGTCTCTTAGTCAGCTACAACAAAGAAAACCAAACATGAATGCGTGATCTTAGCAGCCCATCACCCAAAACCCGACAATTCTGCTACTCACTGTCTCCTAAGCTTGCCTGTGTCCTCGGCCCCGCGCTTCAGCTGCGCTCAGAGGCCAACGCCGGCGTCGCAGGGTCTGCCTGGGTAAAGAGCAGACAAGGTGACGTGGCAGCGCTGGAACTTGAGGGGACCCTCCCTCCTTCTCCTCCCTGACTCACCTCAACTCCTCGGCCGTTATCCAAGCCTACCTGGATGGGGCCTTCACAAGGAGAAGATCAAGGCTCCATCACAGACTCCTGGAATGCTCCCGGAGGGCTCACGGGTGAGGTGACGCGGGTCTGTCGTCCCGTTGGTGAGAGGGGAGCTCGGCCTCCTGCGAGTGGACTCCCTAAAACGCACAATAACGGAGGCTTAGAGTTGCACCAGCGAGTGAGGCTTGAACAATAGCAACGGCTTCTGTCCACCCGTCACTGCTCACCTCGCCCACGTCAGCTTGACTGCTGAGATCCGGCTTCACCACCTAAAAATAAAGACAAAGAACAGAGCTGTAACACAGCCATCATTTACACCTCCCCTGCAAACAGAAACAGGGACTGACCTTCTCAGGGGAGCCCCTCACCCAGGATGGGGGGCTCTGCCACAGATTTCATCTCTCTGCATCTGAAACAGAGTCAGGACAAAAGTCAGAGTGCTGCAGGATACCTTGACAGCTCCACACATCTTGTGGCAATCTAGGAATACCCTCTACAGTCTAACCACACCCCACATCACAAATTTCAAGCCCCCGGCACTATTACCCTCGTACCCCTACACCCAGACTGAGCAGCAAGGCAGAGCAGCTCCGGGCCAAACACACACCAACACCCGTGACACAGCACAGGACAAACGAGGGGACGCAACAGGGACAGAAAACGCTGGGCAAGAAGAATGACCCTGAGGGTCCAGAGAACTCGGAATGAGATGACCGAGGTAAGATGGAAGGTGAGCTGGCCAGGCTCAGAGAACCCTGCAGGAACAAGATGCCATCGGGATGACTTATCCCAAGAGACGCAGAGATGGATGCCCGAGAATCCTACGGTCAGAATCCTCCACCTGTCTTTGCATTCTCACAAGACCTAACCCGCCGGAATGGATCAGGGCGGTGCACGGCTGTCAATACAGCTCAGAACAAGACCTGAAAAGGCATCGGACTGGATGCTTGTGAAGAGAGATGGATTCTGATGAGTGTCCGAGCAGCTGAGACAAAGGCACCTGGCTGAGGAGCACAGAGATCAGAAATGCTAAGACTGACGCCAGGGGTTTTGACAGGCCCCTGAAAGGACTAAAGGAAAAGACAAGACACCAAACAGACAGAGTGCACAAGAGACAAGTGACACAACACACACCAGGACTGCTCTGCCCTGCACACCTCAGCACTGACATGAAAAATGAGACTTTTCCTTCACGTAGCCTAAGGGGTCACATCTGGGACATCCCCAGCTCCAAACCCGACTCAAAAAAATCCCTCCCGCTGACCCCTGCCCTGGTACCCCGCTTTCATCCCCTCTGTGGCTCCAAGCCCTCCACTTATCTCTCAAATGTCTGGGGAGGTGAATCCACGCCGGGCGCCAAAGAAGGCCGCCTCTCCCTCAGAAAAATTCCTCCCGTCACTGGGCTGCTGTCTCCTAGTCAGCTACGATAAAGAAAATCAAATATCAAAGCATAATCTTAGCCGCACATCAGCCAAAACCCAGCAGCTCTGCTACTCACCGTCTCTTAAGCAGGACCGGGCCCTCGGGCCCCGTGCGTGCGTCAGCTGAGCTCGGAGGCCGACGCTCGCAGCGCCAAAGCCTTAGAGGCGTTACTGGCACCGAGCCCACCCACTGTGGCCTCCATTAGGGCTGTGAGCATCCCCGGTTAGAGCAGGACAGGAACGCAGGGTGGACATCCCCGGTGAACCTCAACCCTGTGGACTCTGCCCCACCACTGTCACTTCCTGCCTGGCCCTAGCTTAGGGCTACTGCCTGCACCTCTCAGGACTTCTGGCCTTGTCTTGCGTTAGGATTGCTGCCGGCACCTGCTCTCAGGGAAACGGTGTTGGCAGCAGCGCTGTGAGGGCCGGGATGCCTGTACTCTGACTTGTATCCTAGGCTGTACCCCTGATTTTCACTGTGTGTTCTCTAGTCCTTGAGTCCTTTACCTCAGCCTCTGTGTGTATCACTGTAACCTCCCCCCTTCTGAACCCTGCTTCTTCAGAGCCCTAGACCTTGCAGCCGGGGACGCTCTGCACCGTTAGGGTCCCAAGAGCTGTCCCGCACGCAGGACAGGTACATCCACAGTTGTTCCCTGCCTACCCTAAGAAACGTGGCCCTGAGACAGGGCAGAGGCTGACAGAGCCGAACTCTTTGCGGTGGCAAAAGGCACGAAGCCTTACCAACCGCCGCCTCGAGAGGGAATCAGGAGCACTTCCACCGGCTGCGGAGAGACAGGGAATCCCAGGGTGGGTGGGGCGGGAAACCCCCGTTATCCCCAGCCCTGTTGGATCCTGCTCCCCACTATCGCTTCCTGCCTGGCCCTAGCCTGACTGTGTCTGCACAGGTCAGAGCTTCTGGTGTGTTCCTGCACTAGGGCTGCTGCCTGCACCTGCTCTCAGGGGAAGTGTGCTGGTAGCAGTGCTGTGAGGGCCGCTACACCTGTACTCTGACTTGTATCCTAGCCTGCTCCCCTGAGTTTCACCGTGTGTCCTCTAGTCCTTGAGTCCTTTACCTCAGCCTCTGTGTGTGTGGCTACACCTCCCCCCTTCTAAACCCAACTTCTTTAGAGCCCTGCACCTCGCAGCCAGGCCTTCTGGCATTGTCCTGCATAAGGGCTCCTGCCTGTACCTGCACTCAGGGAAACGGGCATGTCTTTAGGGCTACTCCTTCGGGTCTGGGGTAGGGGTGGGGTCGGGCTGGTACACCTGTACTCTCAATTGGCACATCTTGGACATCCCTATCTCCACACCTGACTCAAAAACCCCTCCTGACAAGTCCTGACCCAGCACTCCACTTTCATCCCCTCTGTGGCTCTGAACCCTCCACTTATCTCTTGGACGTCTGGGGATGAGAATCCACGCCGGGTGCCAAAGAAGGCCGCCTCTCCCTCAGGGAAACTCCTGCTGTCGCCGGGCTGTTGTCTCTTAGTCAGCTACAACAAAGAAAACCAAACATGAATGCGTGATCTTAGCAGCCCATCACCCAAAACCCGACAATTCTGCTACTCACCGTCTCCTAAGCTTGCCTGTGTCCTCGGCCCCGCGCTTCAGCTGCGCTCAGAGGCCAACGCCGGCGTCGCAGGGTCTGCCTGGGTAAAGAGCAGACAAGGTGACGTGGCAGCGCTGGAACTTGAGGGGACCCTCCCTCCTCCTCCTTCTCCTCCCTGACTCACCTCAACTCCTCGGCCGTTATCCAAGCCTACCTGGATGGGGCCTTCACAAGGAGAAGATCAAGGCTCCATCACAGACTCCTGGAATGCTCCCGGAGGGCTCACGGGTGAGGTGACGCGGGTCTGTCGTCCCGTTGGTGAGAGGGGAGCTCGGCCTCCTGCGAGTGGACTCCCTAAAACGCACAAGAACGGAGGCTTAGAGTTGCACCAGCGAGTGAGGCTTGAACAATAGCAACGGCTTCTGTCCACCCGTCACTGCTCACCTCGCCCACGTCAGCTTGACTGCTGAGATCCGGCTTCACCACCTAAAAATAAAGACAAAGAACAGAGCTGTAACACAGCCATCATTGACACCTCCCCTGCAAACAGAAACAGGGACTGACCTTCTCAGGGGAGCCCCCTCACCCAGGATGGGGGGCTCTGCCACAGATTTCATCTCTCTGCATCTGAAACAGAGTCAGGACAAAAGTCAGAGTGCTGCAGGATACCTTGACAGCTCCACACATCTTGTGGCAATCTAGGAATACCCTCTACAGTCTAACCACACCCCACATCACAAATTTCAAGCCCCCAGGACTATTACCCTCGTACCCCTACACCCAGACTGAGCAGCAAGGCAGAGCAGCTCCGGGCCAAACACACACCAACACCCGTGACACAGCACAGGACAAACGAGGGGACGCAACAGGGACAGAAAACTCTGGGCAAGAAGAATGACCCTGAGGGTCCAGAGAACTCGGAATGAGATGACCGAGGTAAGATGGAAGGTGAGCTGGCCAGGCTCAGAGAACCCTGCAGGAACAAGATGCCATCGGGATGACTTATCCCAAGAGACGCAGAGATGGATGCCCGAGAATCCTACGGTCAGAATCCTCCACCTGTCTTTGCATTCTCACAAGACCTAACCCGCCGGAATGGATCAGGGCGGTGCACGGCTGTCAGTACAGCTCAGAACAAGACCTGAAAAGGCATCGGACTGGATGCTTGCGAAGAGAGATGGATTCTGATGAGTGTCCGAGCAGCTGAGACAAAGGCACCTGGCTGAGGAGCACAGAGATCAGAAATGCTAAGACTGATGCCAGGGGTTTGGACAGGCCCCTGAAAGGACTAAAGGAAAAGACAAGACACCAAACAGACAGAGTGCACAACAGACAAGTGACACAACACACACCAGGACTGCTCTGCCCTGCACACCTCAGCACTGACATGAAAAATGAGACTTTCCCTTCATGTAGCCTAAGGGGTCACATCTGGGACATCCCCATCTCCAAACCAGACTCGAAAAATCCCTCCCAGTGATCCCTGCCCTGGTACCCCACTTTCATCCCCTCCCTAGTTCCGAGCCCTCCACTTATCTCTCAGATGTCTGGGGAGGTGAATCCACGCTGGGCCCCAAAGAAGGCCGCCTATGCCTCTGGGAAATTCCTCCTGTCACTGGGCTGCTGTCTCCTAGTCAGCTACAATAAAGAAAAACAAATATCAAAGCATAATCTTAGCTGCACATCAGCCAAAACCCAGCAGCTCTGCTACTCACCGTCTCTTAAGCAGGACCGGGTCCTCGGGCCCCGTGCGTGCGTCAGCTGAGCTCGGAGGCCGACGCTCGCAGCGCCAAAGCCTTAGAGGCGTTACTGGCACCGAGCCCACCCACCGTGGCCTCCATTAGGGCTGTGAGCATCCCCGGTTAGAGCAGGACAGGAACGCAGGGTGGACATCCCCGGTGAACCTCAACCCTGTGGACTCTGCCCCACCACTGTCACTTCCTGCCTGGCCCTAGCTTAGGGCTACTGCCTGCACCTCTCAGGACTTCTGGCCTTGTCTTGCGTTAGGATTGCTGCCGGCACCTGCTCTCAGGGAAACGGTGTTGGCAGCAGCGCTGTGAGGGCCGGGATGCCTGTACTCTGACTTGTATCCTAGGCTGTACCCCTGATTTTCACTGTGTGTTCTCTAGTCCTTGAGTCCTTTACCTCAGCCTCTGTGTGTATCACTGTAACCTCCCCCCTTCTGAACCCTGCTTCTTCAGAGCCCTAGACCTTGCAGCCGGGGACGCTCTGCACCGTTAGGGTCCCAAGAGCTGTCCCGCACGCAGGACAGGTACATCCACAGTTGTTCCCTGCCTACCCTAAGAAACGTGGCCCTGAGACAGGGCAGAGGCTGACAGAGCCGAACTCTTTGCGGTGGCAAAAGGCACGAAGCCTTACCAACCGCCGCCTCGAGAGGGAATCAGGAGCACTTCCACCGGCTGCGGAGAGACAGGGAATCCCAGGGTGGGTGGGGCGGGAAACCCCCGTTATCCCCAGCCCTGTTGGATCCTGCTCCCCACTATCGCTTCCTGCCTGGCCCTAGCCTGACTGTGTCTGCACAGGTCAGAGCTTCTGGTGTGTTCCTGCACTAGGGCTGCTGCCTGCACCTGCTCTCAGGGGAAGTGTGCTGGTAGCAGTGCTGTGAGGGCCGCTACACCTGTACTCTGACTTGTATCCTAGCCTGCTCCCCTGAGTTTCACCGTGTGTCCTCTAGTCCTTGAGTCCTTTACCTCAGCCTCTGTGTGTGTGGCTACACCTCCCCCCTTCTAAACCCAACTTCTTTAGAGCCCTGCACCTCGCAGCCAGGCCTTCTGGCATTGTCCTGCATAAGGGCTCCTGCCTGTACCTGCACTCAGGGAAACGGGCATGTCTTTAGGGCTACTCCTTCGGGTCTGGGGTAGGGGTGGGGTCGGGCTGGTACACCTGTACTCTCAATTGGCACATCTTGGACATCCCTATCTCCACACCTGACTCAAAAACCCCTCCTGACAAGTCCTGACCCAGCACTCCACTTTCATCCCCTCTGTGGCTCTGAACCCTCCACTTATCTCTTGGACGTCTGGGGATGAGAATCCACGCCGGGTGCCAAAGAAGGCCGCCTCTCCCTCAGGGAAACTCCTGCTGTCGCCGGGCTGTTGTCTCTTAGTCAGCTACAACAAAGAAAACCAAACATGAATGCGTGATCTTAGCAGCCCATCACCCAAAACCCGACAATTCTGCTACTCACTGTCTCCTAAGCTTGCCTGTGTCCTCGGCCCCGCGCTTCAGCTGCGCTCAGAGGCCAACGCCGGCGTCGCAGGGTCTGCCTGGGTAAAGAGCAGACAAGGTGACGTGGCAGCGCTGGAACTTGAGGGGACCCTCCCTCCTTCTCCTCCCTGACTCACCTCAACTCCTCGGCCGTTATCCAAGCCTACCTGGATGGGGCCTTCACAAGGAGAAGATCAAGGCTCCATCACAGACTCCTGGAATGCTCCCGGAGGGCTCACGGGTGAGGTGACGCGGGTCTGTCGTCCCGTTGGTGAGAGGGGAGCTCGGCCTCCTGCGAGTGGACTCCCTAAAACGCACAATAACGGAGGCTTAGAGTTGCACCAGCGAGTGAGGCTTGAACAATAGCAACGGCTTCTGTCCACCCGTCACTGCTCACCTCGCCCACGTCAGCTTGACTGCTGAGATCCGGCTTCACCACCTAAAAATAAAGACAAAGAACAGAGCTGTAACACAGCCATCATTTACACCTCCCCTGCAAACAGAAACAGGGACTGACCTTCTCAGGGGAGCCCCTCACCCAGGATGGGGGGCTCTGCCACAGATTTCATCTCTCTGCATCTGAAACAGAGTCAGGACAAAAGTCAGAGTGCTGCAGGATACCTTGACAGCTCCACACATCTTGTGGCAATCTAGGAATACCCTCTACAGTCTAACCACACCCCACATCACAAATTTCAAGCCCCCGGCACTATTACCCTCGTACCCCTACACCCAGACTGAGCAGCAAGGCAGAGCAGCTCCGGGCCAAACACACACCAACACCCGTGACACAGCACAGGACAAACGAGGGGACGCAACAGGGACAGAAAACGCTGGGCAAGAAGAATGACCCTGAGGGTCCAGAGAACTCGGAATGAGATGACCGAGGTAAGATGGAAGGTGAGCTGGCCAGGCTCAGAGAACCCTGCAGGAACAAGATGCCATCGGGATGACTTATCCCAAGAGACGCAGAGATGGATGCCCGAGAATCCTACGGTCAGAATCCTCCACCTGTCTTTGCATTCTCACAAGACCTAACCCGCCGGAATGGATCAGGGCGGTGCACGGCTGTCAATACAGCTCAGAACAAGACCTGAAAAGGCATCGGACTGGATGCTTGTGAAGAGAGATGGATTCTGATGAGTGTCCGAGCAGCTGAGACAAAGGCACCTGGCTGAGGAGCACAGAGATCAGAAATGCTAAGACTGACGCCAGGGGTTTTGACAGGCCCCTGAAAGGACTAAAGGAAAAGACAAGACACCAAACAGACAGAGTGCACAAGAGACAAGTGACACAACACACACCAGGACTGCTCTGCCCTGCACACCTCAGCACTGACATGAAAAATGAGACTTTTCCTTCACGTAGCCTAAGGGGTCACATCTGGGACATCCCCAGCTCCAAACCCGACTCAAAAAAATCCCTCCCGCTGACCCCTGCCCTGGTACCCCGCTTTCATCCCCTCTGTGGCTCCAAGCCCTCCACTTATCTCTCAAATGTCTGGGGAGGTGAATCCACGCCGGGCGCCAAAGAAGGCCGCCTCTCCCTCAGAAAAATTCCTCCCGTCACTGGGCTGCTGTCTCCTAGTCAGCTACGATAAAGAAAATCAAATATCAAAGCATAATCTTAGCCGCACATCAGCCAAAACCCAGCAGCTCTGCTACTCACCGTCTCTTAAGCAGGACCGGGCCCTCGGGCCCCGTGCGTGCGTCAGCTGAGCTCGGAGGCCGACGCTCGCAGCGCCAAAGCCTTAGAGGCGTTACTGGCACCGAGCCCACCCACTGTGGCCTCCATTAGGGCTGTGAGCATCCCCGGTTAGAGCAGGACAGGAACGCAGGGTGGACATCCCCGGTGAACCTCAACCCTGTGGACTCTGCCCCACCACTGTCACTTCCTGCCTGGCCCTAGCTTAGGGCTACTGCCTGCACCTCTCAGGACTTCTGGCCTTGTCTTGCGTTAGGATTGCTGCCGGCACCTGCTCTCAGGGAAACGGTGTTGGCAGCAGCGCTGTGAGGGCCGGGATGCCTGTACTCTGACTTGTATCCTAGGCTGTACCCCTGATTTTCACTGTGTGTTCTCTAGTCCTTGAGTCCTTTACCTCAGCCTCTGTGTGTATCACTGTAACCTCCCCCCTTCTGAACCCTGCTTCTTCAGAGCCCTAGACCTTGCAGCCGGGGACGCTCTGCACCGTTAGGGTCCCAAGAGCTGTCCCGCACGCAGGACAGGTACATCCACAGTTGTTCCCTGCCTACCCTAAGAAACGTGGCCCTGAGACAGGGCAGAGGCTGACAGAGCCGAACTCTTTGCGGTGGCAAAAGGCACGAAGCCTTACCAACCGCCGCCTCGAGAGGGAATCAGGAGCACTTCCACCGGCTGCGGAGAGACAGGGAATCCCAGGGTGGGTGGGGCGGGAAACCCCCGTTATCCCCAGCCCTGTTGGATCCTGCTCCCCACTATCGCTTCCTGCCTGGCCCTAGCCTGACTGTGTCTGCACAGGTCAGAGCTTCTGGTGTGTTCCTGCACTAGGGCTGCTGCCTGCACCTGCTCTCAGGGGAAGTGTGCTGGTAGCAGTGCTGTGAGGGCCGCTACACCTGTACTCTGACTTGTATCCTAGCCTGCTCCCCTGAGTTTCACCGTGTGTCCTCTAGTCCTTGAGTCCTTTACCTCAGCCTCTGTGTGTGTGGCTACACCTCCCCCCTTCTAAACCCAACTTCTTTAGAGCCCTGCACCTCGCAGCCAGGCCTTCTGGCATTGTCCTGCATAAGGGCTCCTGCCTGTACCTGCACTCAGGGAAACGGGCATGTCTTTAGGGCTACTCCTTCGGGTCTGGGGTAGGGGTGGGGTCGGGCTGGTACACCTGTACTCTCAATTGGCACATCTTGGACATCCCTATCTCCACACCTGACTCAAAAACCCCTCCTGACAAGTCCTGACCCAGCACTCCACTTTCATCCCCTCTGTGGCTCTGAACCCTCCACTTATCTCTTGGACGTCTGGGGATGAGAATCCACGCCGGGTGCCAAAGAAGGCCGCCTCTCCCTCAGGGAAACTCCTGCTGTCGCCGGGCTGTTGTCTCTTAGTCAGCTACAACAAAGAAAACCAAACATGAATGCGTGATCTTAGCAGCCCATCACCCAAAACCCGACAATTCTGCTACTCACCGTCTCCTAAGCTTGCCTGTGTCCTCGGCCCCGCGCTTCAGCTGCGCTCAGAGGCCAACGCCGGCGTCGCAGGGTCTGCCTGGGTAAAGAGCAGACAAGGTGACGTGGCAGCGCTGGAACTTGAGGGGACCCTCCCTCCTCCTCCTTCTCCTCCCTGACTCACCTCAACTCCTCGGCCGTTATCCAAGCCTACCTGGATGGGGCCTTCACAAGGAGAAGATCAAGGCTCCATCACAGACTCCTGGAATGCTCCCGGAGGGCTCACGGGTGAGGTGACGCGGGTCTGTCGTCCCGTTGGTGAGAGGGGAGCTCGGCCTCCTGCGAGTGGACTCCCTAAAACGCACAAGAACGGAGGCTTAGAGTTGCACCAGCGAGTGAGGCTTGAACAATAGCAACGGCTTCTGTCCACCCGTCACTGCTCACCTCGCCCACGTCAGCTTGACTGCTGAGATCCGGCTTCACCACCTAAAAATAAAGACAAAGAACAGAGCTGTAACACAGCCATCATTGACACCTCCCCTGCAAACAGAAACAGGGACTGACCTTCTCAGGGGAGCCCCCTCACCCAGGATGGGGGGCTCTGCCACAGATTTCATCTCTCTGCATCTGAAACAGAGTCAGGACAAAAGTCAGAGTGCTGCAGGATACCTTGACAGCTCCACACATCTTGTGGCAATCTAGGAATACCCTCTACAGTCTAACCACACCCCACATCACAAATTTCAAGCCCCCAGGACTATTACCCTCGTACCCCTACACCCAGACTGAGCAGCAAGGCAGAGCAGCTCCGGGCCAAACACACACCAACACCCGTGACACAGCACAGGACAAACGAGGGGACGCAACAGGGACAGAAAACTCTGGGCAAGAAGAATGACCCTGAGGGTCCAGAGAACTCGGAATGAGATGACCGAGGTAAGATGGAAGGTGAGCTGGCCAGGCTCAGAGAACCCTGCAGGAACAAGATGCCATCGGGATGACTTATCCCAAGAGACGCAGAGATGGATGCCCGAGAATCCTACGGTCAGAATCCTCCACCTGTCTTTGCATTCTCACAAGACCTAACCCGCCGGAATGGATCAGGGCGGTGCACGGCTGTCAGTACAGCTCAGAACAAGACCTGAAAAGGCATCGGACTGGATGCTTGCGAAGAGAGATGGATTCTGATGAGTGTCCGAGCAGCTGAGACAAAGGCACCTGGCTGAGGAGCACAGAGATCAGAAATGCTAAGACTGATGCCAGGGGTTTGGACAGGCCCCTGAAAGGACTAAAGGAAAAGACAAGACACCAAACAGACAGAGTGCACAACAGACAAGTGACACAACACACACCAGGACTGCTCTGCCCTGCACACCTCAGCACTGACATGAAAAATGAGACTTTCCCTTCATGTAGCCTAAGGGGTCACATCTGGGACATCCCCATCTCCAAACCAGACTCGAAAAATCCCTCCCAGTGATCCCTGCCCTGGTACCCCACTTTCATCCCCTCCCTAGTTCCGAGCCCTCCACTTATCTCTCAGATGTCTGGGGAGGTGAATCCACGCTGGGCCCCAAAGAAGGCCGCCTATGCCTCTGGGAAATTCCTCCTGTCACTGGGCTGCTGTCTCCTAGTCAGCTACAATAAAGAAAAACAAATATCAAAGCATAATCTTAGCTGCACATCAGCCAAAACCCAGCAGCTCTGCTACTCACCGTCTCTTAAGCAGGACCGGGTCCTCGGGCCCCGTGCGTGCGTCAGCTGAGCTCGGAGGCCGACGCTCGCAGCGCCAAAGCCTTAGAGGCGTTACTGGCACCGAGCCCACCCACCGTGGCCTCCATTAGGGCTGTGAGCATCCCCGGTTAGAGCAGGACAGGAACGCAGGGTGGACATCCCCGGTGAACCTCAACCCTGTGGACTCTGCCCCACCACTGTCACTTCCTGCCTGGCCCTAGCTTAGGGCTACTGCCTGCACCTCTCAGGACTTCTGGCCTTGTCTTGCGTTAGGATTGCTGCCGGCACCTGCTCTCAGGGAAACGGTGTTGGCAGCAGCGCTGTGAGGGCCGGGATGCCTGTACTCTGACTTGTATCCTAGGCTGTACCCCTGATTTTCACTGTGTGTTCTCTAGTCCTTGAGTCCTTTACCTCAGCCTCTGTGTGTATCACTGTAACCTCCCCCCTTCTGAACCCTGCTTCTTCAGAGCCCTAGACCTTGCAGCCGGGGACGCTCTGCACCGTTAGGGTCCCAAGAGCTGTCCCGCACGCAGGACAGGTACATCCACAGTTGTTCCCTGCCTACCCTAAGAAACGTGGCCCTGAGACAGGGCAGAGGCTGACAGAGCCGAACTCTTTGCGGTGGCAAAAGGCACGAAGCCTTACCAACCGCCGCCTCGAGAGGGAATCAGGAGCACTTCCACCGGCTGCGGAGAGACAGGGAATCCCAGGGTGGGTGGGGCGGGAAACCCCCGTTATCCCCAGCCCTGTTGGATCCTGCTCCCCACTATCGCTTCCTGCCTGGCCCTAGCCTGACTGTGTCTGCACAGGTCAGAGCTTCTGGTGTGTTCCTGCACTAGGGCTGCTGCCTGCACCTGCTCTCAGGGGAAGTGTGCTGGTAGCAGTGCTGTGAGGGCCGCTACACCTGTACTCTGACTTGTATCCTAGCCTGCTCCCCTGAGTTTCACCGTGTGTCCTCTAGTCCTTGAGTCCTTTACCTCAGCCTCTGTGTGTGTGGCTACACCTCCCCCCTTCTAAACCCAACTTCTTTAGAGCCCTGCACCTCGCAGCCAGGCCTTCTGGCATTGTCCTGCATAAGGGCTCCTGCCTGTACCTGCACTCAGGGAAACGGGCATGTCTTTAGGGCTACTCCTTCGGGTCTGGGGTAGGGGTGGGGTCGGGCTGGTACACCTGTACTCTCAATTGGCACATCTTGGACATCCCTATCTCCACACCTGACTCAAAAACCCCTCCTGGCAAGTCCTGACCCAGCACTCCACTTTCATCCCCTCTGTGGCTCTGAACCCTCCACTTATCTCTTGGACGTCTGGGGATGAGAATCCACGCCGGGTGCCAAAGAAGGCCGCCTCTCCCTCAGGGAAACTCCTGCTGTCGCCGGGCTGTTGTCTCTTAGTCAGCTACAACAAAGAAAACCAAACATGAATGCGTGATCTTAGCAGCCCATCACCCAAAACCCGACAATTCTGCTACTCACTGTCTCCTAAGCTTGCCTGTGTCCTCGGCCCCGCGCTTCAGCTGCGCTCAGAGGCCAACGCCGGCGTCGCAGGGTCTGCCTGGGTAAAGAGCAGACAAGGTGACGTGGCAGCGCTGGAACTTGAGGGGACCCTCCCTCCTTCTCCTCCCTGACTCACCTCAACTCCTCGGCCGTTATCCAAGCCTACCTGGATGGGGCCTTCACAAGGAGAAGATCAAGGCTCCATCACAGACTCCTGGAATGCTCCCGGAGGGCTCACGGGTGAGGTGACGCGGGTCTGTCGTCCCGTTGGTGAGAGGGGAGCTCGGCCTCCTGCGAGTGGACTCCCTAAAACGCACAATAACGGAGGCTTAGAGTTGCACCAGCGAGTGAGGCTTGAACAATAGCAACGGCTTCTGTCCACCCGTCACTGCTCACCTCGCCCACGTCAGCTTGACTGCTGAGATCCGGCTTCACCACCTAAAAATAAAGACAAAGAACAGAGCTGTAACACAGCCATCATTTACACCTCCCCTGCAAACAGAAACA